>NC_134216.1:35325000-35572500 GCF_965140235.1 Caretta caretta
AAACATGTACTACATAGGTCCTTTCTTCTTGTGAAGGGTCAAAATCTGGTCAAACCCAATGTATTGTTTCAATTTAAGCAAATAAAATCAATATGGCCAGGAAAGAAAAGTGCACAGAAATTTTAATTACTTGTGGGGTTTTTTTTTTTAATTTTTGTCTCAGACAGGCATTATTAGCTGACAAGAAATATGGTGTCCCTCACCTACTACAGTAAACAAACAAAAAGAAAATCCCCACCTCTTAATCACTACTAGACAGCCTCTAGACAATACACTCCTGCAAGGAACTGCAAGTGAAAGGATTGGATGCCACTTTGTTAATGGAACTTAAAGAACAGATTGTCAGGCATACCAGGATTTTCAGATGCATTTCTGAATTCACATCTGTGGGAGTTGTGGATTGTCACAGTTCATTTGCTTTTGTAAAATATCCACAATTTGCTGACAAGCAACTTCAAAAGTCCATTCATCGATTGGATGGTGGACTCTTTTCGGCATTTTTTTTAATGTGTTCTTTTCCTACAGTAATGTAGAGCTGGTGGGAAAAAAAAATAGCGCAAGAGAGAGAGGACTGATGCAAAAATAAATATTAAAATATAAAATACTTCATACAAAGTAATCCAATGTGCCATTAGTTGTACAATATTTCAAAAAGAAAATACATGTTTATAAAGCAGAATCAGCAATATAAATACTTTTGATTACAGAACTTGTGAGCACCTTGACTCCATATGTGTTAAATCCTTTGGGAAGTGCCTTTTTTGTTTTTTTGGTTTATGTTAAAACCTTGCACAGACTCTTACAACTACAGTTTGTTTTCATTAATTATACAGGGAGTCACAGAATTACAGTGTGAGACACTTTACATCACTGAAGACTGCAGATAAAAATAATTGTAAGTACTATAATTTGTTTTAAAATTTAAGAGCCGAGTACTGTACCTCAGTCAATAGAATAGGTTATTATATATAAAAAAAAAAGTAGCCAGATTGCCAATGCAAAAGAATGCTTGAAACAACTAAAATTTCTCGTAGAAGGGTACAGCCAAATAAAGCTGCAGTTTCTTGTAGCATGCCAAAAATGGGACCTTGATGAAGACCTACACAGTGCATAATTTCCTTTAAGTTCCTTTAAGCAGTCTTGTGTTATAAGTACAATTAAAAGTCCATCAGTATCCCAAGTACTTGTGCATTATCTACCCTGCCACACTTCGCTAATACGTCTTATCGTTTAGGATGTTAATACTGTTCAGTGTAAAGACAGTCTTTCTGAGGTAGACTGTTCAGGTTCAAGGACAAGTCTTTTTCTTACGAAATGCATGACATTCAAAAAAAGACAACAAATAAATACTACATGTACAATATGTAGCAATGAGGTAGCAATGGTTTTAAAGAACAAAGGTCTGAATACACATCTGATGAAAAAAATATTTTTTAAAAAGCAAATGAAAAGTTTCTAGCGACTGTATATAAATCACAAGTACAAACAACAACAAAACAGAAAATAGAAAAAAAAACTCCACGAAGTTTAGGTTTGGAAATAATCTTTTGCTTCTTTTTTTCTATTATAAGACAACAAGAAGGAATGAATTTGCTCCCAACCTTGGTGTAGTACAGAAGCATTTTATAAATATTTAACATTCTATAGGACTGATTCACATATTCTCACACAACTCTGTGGCAAGGCTGACCCACACTGCCGACATTCTACATATCACTGAGACAGGGAGGTGAAATTTTCCTGCTTTCAGTCTAATTGTCTTTGACAATTGCAGTGCCTAGTGCTACACTGCTTGTGTTGTATTTAAAAACAGGGGAAAGAGTAGAGACTTGTTCATTAAAGATGCAGTATCCCTGGTTCACAAAAATGCATCTGGCAGGTTCAAAATCGAATGTCAACCAAAGGTCTTTGCAGAGTATGAGCTTCAGTTCATGTATTGGTTAGTCACCAGTACAGCTGGGTTTTTTGTTTTGTTTTGTTTTTTGAATTTTGAAATACTAATACCGCCATGGCTATGAATGTGCTTCACATAATTCTGCAGGCAATTAAACAAAAAGAAAGTGTTTACTTCTCAAAGGAAAGAGACAAAAATATTACTTGGACTTGGTGTGTATGTACATATAAATATTATATACACATAGGCACCCATACAAGATGAAAGGGAGTTAGTGCTGTAAATAGCATATATGTTAGCTTGCAGATCTGATGATGAAAAACCAACGGACATAGCTTATACATTTTGGAGTTAACTCTTCTCTCCTGGGTGAAACTCCAGTGAAGTCATTGGGGTTATACCCATTTCACACTGGTGTAAGTGAAAGGAGAATTTTAGAAGTTTATTTCAGTGGCCTCATTTTACGATGACATGTATCCTTCAATTTTATACAATATACTCTAGCTGATGATACACTGGTTAAGAGGAAACACATGGGCTTATACCTAAAGCTGTATGTATTTTCAGACAGTAGAAACACATGGGCTTATACCTAAAGCTGTATGTACTTTCAGATAGTGGAAACCCTGTATGGATTCCAAAGTTTGCTTTTGAATGTAAATATACTGAAGTTTACAAAACAACGATTGGAATGATTTGGAGTTTTACACAACATTATTTTCTTCTGAAAACTGAATAGCAACGTACTATGCAAGCCCATGTAAAATGACCTTGTACTATTTTACAGAGCCTAGCTTCTGGGCAGCTGGCATCGCTTTCCCAGATGCCTACGTAGTTTAGTGGAATGGTTTATTTTCTCCATCATGGGTTTGAAACACACAAGAAAACATGTTGCCCCCTCTATCTGCCGTTGAGTGGAATACAAACTGACTAATAGATAAATATTCTGTGTGAAAGTAAATAGCCTTAAAGTAAACTGCCTTCACATTCCATTGATCAGCTCAGTCAGCAAACTTTTCAATATCATCACTAATGTTCTAAATATTTTGGAGAGAGGCATGCCAGAAGTGTAGAGTATTTCCATTTGTCTCTCACATAAGGTCATTATAAAAAAACCCTTGAATTGATATTGATCCTTCAGCTTGCAAAAATATTCCTCCACTTTATTTTGTTGTTGCTGCTATTAGAATTGTTACTGCAGCGGTAGAAAAGTGCATAAGCGGATGTAAAATGGTCTTCTCAGTTATCAAAACTACAAGCAGACCTGATGGGCTTCTATGCTGATAGGCTGATATGGCTGTAATTCATTAATGATCTTACCCCAAATTCCCTAAAATCCAAGAAAACCCCAGTACTTGAAATTGTACGTCTGGCTGCTATTTTCTCTTATGCACTTCTGTAGCTGCAGCATGACCCACCCACAGCTATGACCAATTGCAACAGACAGCAAACAGCTTCCTGCAAAGCTCTTTCAAAAACCAGCAAATATTGCAGCCTGAGGAAGTTGGTTGTCCCCCCCGCCCAAAAGTGATCTTAACCTTTCTGACATATCCAAGTTTGAGAGCTCAAGTCCTGGGGATTGCTTCATTCCTGCTGGGACACTCATGGCTGGAAGCACGCCTTCAGGAGATCAGAGCCACACAAGGCGTGCACAACCCTATTTAACCAGAGGGGCCTGGAAGTTGCCAGCTCAGCCCTAAATTCTGTCAAGGGAGAAGATGTAGCCTGAACACACTGGAGAAGGGCTGGCTGAGTGTATTTTCCAAGGAACTTCCCCTGGCAGAGCTCTGACCATACTTTATGGTTGCCCTCTCTAACAAGACCTCAAAGGAAGGGCAGAGGTGCAAGAAAAACTACCCTTCCTTGGGAGAAGGGTGAATCCACTCACCTCCTAGCCCCAGGTGCAGCTGCTAGACGGTGGGGTGAAATTTCCAGCCTTCCGTGCCTGCAGGGTTGAATCAAGCCCCTGGAATCTGAGCTTGTGGTACTCGCATCTTCCCATTGGCTTTTCTGCCTGCCTGTCATGTTCATTAAGATACAATTCAGCAGTCAGTTTCTCAGAGTGTATTTTTATAGATAATGATGTAAAGCTGGAAGCCAAAATGAGTATCTATAATTTCATTTAATTGTGTTCTAGGTAAAAGGTGGGGAAAAATACACTCGTGCAGTCCAGAATTTGGCATTACTTTTACTAGTCACAAAAAACTGTTAATATTATGGATTTATCAGAAGTGGTTTAAACAAGAGTTGGTTTGTCAAAAGTTGCCTGAACCTTTCAGATAGGCTGACCAGATAGCAAGTGTGAAAAATCGGGACAGAGGGTAGTGGTGGTGTGTAATAGGAGCCTATATAAGAAAAAGCACCAAATATCGGGACTGTCCCTATAAAATTGGGACACCTCGTCACCCTACTTTCAGGTGAGCACAGCTTGACGGCAGACATGAAATATATTGTCTAAGACAGAAAATGAGTCAGCAACCTGCAATAGTAAAACTTGTCAGTGAGATCAATATGAACCTACAGTTAATGGGGATCTCAGAATTTACCAACACTAAGGAAGGTAAAATGGCAGAAGAGGGGGCTTGGGAGAAAGCAGAAAGAGTGGGTCAGAAGAATGATTGTGTATGTTAGTCACTTGTTGAAAAAGCAGGTGGTGTATTTAAGTCTTACTTTCTGTATCCTTAATGAAAGGCACTGTTTTAAAAATGGTACTTTCATGTTTAAAACATAAACTTTAGATTGACTAAATGTTTGCCAGGAATTCTTCTTAAATTAAATTTTGGTTTATTTGCTCTGGTTTATCTATCTATATTTTAAAAGAAAGGTAAAGGAAAGCAGTAATCAAGAGTCAAATTCCCAGCAATATCATGAAATCCCTCATTAGCTTTCTAAACGTGAAATGTTTCAAGTGATTTCACATTGAGATCTGTATAATTTTTTTTTTTTTTTTAAAGAAGACAAACATGATCTGGTAACAGATTGGTAGCTCTCTTCTTGGGGCTTTTCAGTGCATTTATTTAATGGTTTTGAATGTACATTACTTAACAGAAACAATCAATGCCAGTGCTATGCAACAGTTTTGTTACTGTCTCTTTAAAGTAAACCAAAATATAATAAAATAAAAAGCAAGGCTGTTCTGCTCATGCAGTGGCAGAGGCTTTGGGCAGCTGCAGCATACTCTGCTCCTGTTCAGAGACATTACCCAACATCAGTCAGCTGTCATGAAAAGAGTTGCACATAAAGCATTAAAGGATAAAAAGAAAGACACTGTGGGGCGGGGGAAGAATTGAGCAAAATGCCACACATGCCGGCTAGTCTTTCCAGAAGGAAGACTCTGTAGTATGTGTAGTGGGGGGAGGAGAGAAAGGAGAGCATGTAACCTACAGAGAGAAACTTGACTTGAGGGAAAACAGCAGCTCTCTGAAACTCGTTGAGCAGGTTAGCATTCCTAATGTAATCTGACTTTAATTTTTTGCTCTATTTCTTACTTTGCTTTCCAAGAGAAATGTAACAAAACTGAGGTAGAAATAATGGTGGGCACAATCCATCCTGGAAGATTTCTAACAGATACTAAATGAAGATTGCAGTAAGGACAATGGAGCCATATGTATACAATAAAAACTAAACTTTACAGTTTGCGAGGGGAAAAAATGTACTTTGAGGGTTCAGTTTTGCTTTGTTATTTTTATTGTTTGGTCACAGTCTACTGCATTGCTCTGAACAGTCCTGTAACTAGAGCTATGCCAGTGACCTACAATGATTCCATTCCCTTCAGCCTTACCGAAATAACCACAAAACTACAACTAGAGCCAAGAAATAAAATGCCTGAAGTCATAGTTTAACCAAATCTCATGTTTAACCGTTCCAGATGATAATATAAACTGATTAAGTGGCTCTCTTTTCATCTGTGCACCTTTTAAAGACTGTATCACATAATTATCAAGGAGCAATATACTAAATACTCTTCCAGTTTACTGACATGAAGAGAATTATTCTGCTCTGGTCTGATCCCCAAAATTGGCAAAAGACCCATTTCTTAACACTGGGAAATCCTTCTGTTTCTACTTTAAAATTGTAAAGATTCATTCATATCACACTTCAGTATTTTCCTGGATACATTCAAAGTAATTTCTTTGCCATTTTCCAATTGTTGAGGTAAACATACATATTTAATATAAAGTAACATTGAAGCCTAGCCTATAACTCTCAGCAGTACATAGTGCTTTCAACACATTCCTTTGAGGTACTGTACAAATCACAATCACTTTCCTGAGTTTTTGCAGACAGAACATTAAAAGAAATGAACTGCAGAAATTAAGGTCCAGATTACCATTACCCTGTTTTACCTGTTCTTAGTTTAATACTGCAGAACAGACAGGATTGAGGAATACTGTTGCTCTTAGAATAGCAAAAATCTGGTTCTCTGTCGCAACACAACCGTTCATCTCTTTAGTCCAATAATGTTTGAAGTTAAAGCTCTTTATATTAGCACATGCCACCAATGTAATTGTGAGGCAAACAAAAAATAAAGCACCACTTCAGGCACTTGACAGCAACTAAATCTCAAGAACAGCAGAATGGAATCAACACACAGGGTTCATGTCCTTCTGAAATCAACCCACTTGCACCTTGCTCCTTGGTGAGTGTTGTCTAGCTTGAACAGAACTGAGCATCAACATATGCTTTCTGTCATGTGTGGTTTTTCAGATCAACAGCTCTTGCTTGATGCACTTTTCCTTCAAGTCTACCCTAACTCTTTAGATGCAAAATAACTGTAGTCTTCCCAGTACCCTTTGCAATTTTAACACTACTGAAAAGGGGTTCTATACCCTATGTAGCAGGTTGTGTGTGTGCCAACATTCATTTCAATTTTTTTTTAAAGAAGTATCACTGACTGCAACCAAACATTTTGTTCCATTCAACATATGTATCAAGCTCTTTTTGAGATATGCTAGGTTGTATCTTGCAGAATGCATTTTCAAAGTCTTGATATGTAACTGGCCTCAGCTGGCTGGGTATAATGGCTGAAAGGTCTGTGGCTGGCATGGCATGGAGTGGGCCTACCACTGCTTCCTGACACAAATGAGCCACGTCCAATCCGGAAAAGCCTTCTGTGCGCTGGACAAGCAGTGCAACCTCCTTGTCATTGAGACAGTAATTGTGCTGTGAGAGCAGTTGTACTATTATCTGGTGCCGCGCTGTGCTGTCAGGAAGTGGGATTAAAAGTCGTTTCATGAAGTACCTTCGAAGAGATTCATCTATTTCTTCTGGTTTACTTGTGGAGCAAATTACTACTATTTGGTCCTCAGCAGAAGTTAGAACAGTGTCCAGCTGCATAAGGAACTCGGTTCTCATCCGACTTACTGGACTGTGTTCTTCACTCACTTGAGATGAAAGAAGCATATCAATGTCACTAACAAAAATCACTGAGGGCTGGCGACACCTTGCCACGAGGAAGGAAGCGTGAACAATTTTTTCTCCTTCCCCTAACCACTTTGTGACAAGCCCAGAGCCAGCGATTTTGAAAAACGTGGCCCCTAGCTGACTAGCTATACATCTACCCATTAATGTTTTGCCTGTTCCCCGAGGTCCAAATAAAAGGATGCTCCGAGGTAGAGCAGTCAGTCCATTGAATGCATCTGACCTCAACACCGGCCATAAAACCTCCTCTTTAATGACAGCCTTTACCAAATCTAGGCCAGCAATGTCATTCCAGTCCACAGGAGGTCCTTGGTTGATAATCTCATTGGTTACAAGGTCAATGAGGTGTGTGTCAGCATTCTTCAGTTGCTCGTCCACAGAGTGGTTGGATGAGGTAGCTGCACGAAGTCCCGGGCCTTGCATTGGGTGAGGGAGGAGCTGCCTGTGCTCATCCCCATGGTCGTTCATTACTGGGGAGGTATACTTCCCAAAAGATTCACTTGTTCTTGATCCCAATGAATTTTTAGCAGTACTATAGGAAGGGGGTGTCAGAGCCCTGCTGGACTGGCTACTGAATTTCCTTTGCTGCTCAGAGGACATTAGCTGCTTTGTTGGCTTAAATGCTAAGGATGATGTTTCAGCACTTCTGTCAAAGCCATTCCCCCTGTTTGCATTTGAAATGCTGTTGTCGGGCATTCTGTACATGGGACTCTGTGTAGATCTCTGTTGGCCATAGCTGTAATTTCCATAACTGGAGTCCATGTCTCCTTGCCCTGCCATATAGAAAGCTTTCCTTTTGAGAGAACTTGCGGAACTGTTTGTCAGAGCTGATGGTGCAATGGGCGTCAAACCGTGACTCTGGTAGGTGTAGCCAGGTACAGTGGTAGGGGGGAGAGGAGTAGGAGCAGGAATTCCTGAAGGCAGGTATGCTGAGGGAGGTGGGGCACCACCAGGGCTGTACCCAGGCCCAACAGCAGTTTGAGGAGGATAACTAGCAGATGGGTAGCTGTAACTGGAGAGGTTAGAAGTCCCATTGTACCCTGGGACTAGGGCTGGTGGTGGCGGTGGTGGTGGCTGTAAGAGGCCAGAGCTATGCAAAGGGGATGGATGAGGTGAGGGAAGTGCAGGTGTTGGCTGGCTACTGTAACTAGTATGTAAATAAGATCCATTGTATCCTGTGGCATATTCCTGAGATGGGAGTCCTGAATGAAGACTAGGTACTGTATGACTTCCGCAGGTACTACTAGAATAATTAGGTTCTGTCAGGTTACTGGCCACCCCAGGTGAGCTCCCTATACTGGCAGAGACATCTGCTGGAGGGAGGGCTGCACTTACTCCAGCTTTGCTGGCAGTAATAACATCCGGGACACAGTTCATAGGATAAACACTCTCCGAGTTCAAAGAAGGCTGCCAGGGTTCATTTTCATTCTTCCGACCATTCACCAGTGCTGTCGGAGCTTCGGAATAGTTACTAAGGATGGGTCGGTCGGCTGGGCCTTCTAAAATACCAGAATACTTTTCTGCATATTTTTTCAATAGATTTGAGGCAGTCAGAGCAGAGATGTCATCATTGGCCCAGGCATATTGATAGGTGCGCTGCAGGTGTCCACGGTATGCTTCCACCTTGTGAGCAGGAGACCGGGTAGTCGAAGTGATATCAAAGTGCTGTTCTGGCCACTGTGCATGCTCCGGCGTCCACTGCATCTTCAAGCCTAGGGTTGGGGGGAAAACACAGTTAACAGTGGTCTGAGCCATTTTCAGATGCTCTGAAAATGAATTTTTAAAAGTGTTATCTGTTTATATTTCTTTAGTTACCTGCATAGTGACAACTGTATTTATACTATAGATTTAAAAAAAAAAAAATCACACTACACATGCAATTGAATGTCTTTGTAAAACACTATCAATAGTCAGGTTTGTTTAATATAGACACACACACACAGCCGTACTTTTGCTAATTTAGATGGGGGGGGGGAGATTTGTTTTCTTAAAGCCAGATTACTTAAAGTAATTAAACAAGACCCAATATATTTTAAGTACCCAGAGTGTGGATTTTTGTTAACATACAAGATACCCAACTGTTCTGTCTTCTCTTATCACAGTTTCAGTTTTATATTTTAACCAATATAAAAATATGAGACACAGCTGACAGATCACATCTAGGATACCTCTCTTATTTGGTACTGAACACCTAGTTAGCACAGTATAATGCACCCTGCGCAGAACAATATGACACAGACATAGCAGGTCATTCCATAATCCAACTCTCATCTAAAGTGGTCCACGACAGTTTCAAATCTGCTTCGTGGAGTGCAGCAAAGCAATCTCCCAGGCAGCGCTCCGTCGCTTTCATCACACAAAGCCTACAACTCGGTATGAATTACAACTGGCTCCTTTCTGCCTCTCAGTTCTGTTGTTGAGGCTCTGGGAAAAAAAAACAAGCATTACTTGTCTGTCGGTCTCCTTGCTTGTTTTTTCTTTCTCCCCCCCACCCCAGAGCCTCCAGGGTACCGAAAAAAGAAAAGAAATGCAGTCTAGCCCCTAAAAGTTCGGTGACACACACTGCTGGCTATCAGCCCTGTCAGTACAGTAAACTAAATAACAAAATGTGCTTGTGTGACTATCCCTTTAAAGCAATTCATCTCGCAAATAATGGGATGATTTTTTAAATCCATCATACACAGTAAGAGCAATTTACAAGTATTATAATAACCCCTCCAACTCTTACCTGTGTATGGTAGACAGTTCCTGATTTTTGTACAGCTGTATCAAATAGGCCACCTTAATCTCTCTCGTATTACCAAAAGTGATTTTTGCAAACAGTCTTGCGCCCTCTGGCACAGATTCCCTGATAAGGAGGAGGCCTAGTCTAAATGAAGCATCTGTGGCACTAGCTCCCTTCTGAATTACTGCAGTCTATTTTGACAGCTTCTACCCCCTCCTGTTTTTCCCCCCAACCCCTTTAGCTCTTCATTGCTTGACTCTGGCATCTGACATGGCCAGCTTAGCCTCACTGAGCTAAACCTAACACAGCACACAGTTTGGTAACAGAATGGCATGTTTATTCCCTTCTGACTCCCTCTCTTCCTTGTTTGCAAAACCGCTGCACCAGACACTGGAAGTTAATTAGCAGGATGATGCTGTGCTAATTGTGTTAATTTACAAGGTTTTAGTCAAAGAGAATCACGCCAGGGCTGGCACTGCTGTCATGCTTCCGACTTAATGATTAAGAAATACTGAAAACAAGGTGGGAAGGATTACAGTAATTACACAATAAATGAAGAAAGCAACAGGATTCATTTGAAAATATATTTTATTGCAGTTGCACTAATATGTATTTGGATTATTTATTTATTTTTAGGAGTCGTCTGCAAATCACTAAATCAGTTAAATTTAGCCTGAAAACTGCAAAGTAAAGCTTAATTGAGCCTTATATTTTATTAGTACAAATACTGCAGATCTCATTCCACACGAGCATGCCACTGATTAGGTCTGGTGGGATTTTTGTTTGTTTTTTCCCAGTTCTATCCGCCCCTAATCCCCCCTCCCCATTTTTCAAGCACTTATGACAACTTGAAGAAAAATGCCTGTTAACCATTATCCAGTTACCCTGTAGCCTATAGAAATTCTTTTGACAAATGTAGTTCTGAGGCTGAGTTATTGGCAGATGGATTACTTTCATTTGGAATTAATTTAATCTTTTTTTGCTAATTGTTTCTGATGTTTCAACCATTGCATTTTAAAAGGAGAAATGTATCATGTAATTGTGTGAAATCTCACTCAGTTATGAAATTTGTAGTTTTAATGAGGAACCAGCAGCAGTTTTTCAGAAATCATACTTTTGTTAAATTCAGCTAGAAATCTTAAGAGTAAATCGCCAAAAGCTAATCGCAAATAGCCAGCATCCAAAATTCTCCTAGGATTGTGGGATTTACTTCCAACCTTTTTAAAAGGAAAATATATTAACATTTCTGTAACACAAAACTGCCTAAAAGACATGCAAATTCATTCGCACTGTAAAATATTTAGATATATATGTGTGTTATCAATGTTCTGTGATGTTGGGCTTGAAAGGTTACCACAACACAGAAGGGTTCTGTTATATATAGATGCACAATAACGTGAGTAGATTGATGCTTCGCTAGATACACATGAATGACTGCCATGAGAAAGGGTCTTGGAAAAGAATTCAGCAGCTAGCTGCAGTGAAAGTTACGAGAAAGATAAAGTAAAATGGGCACGGACACAGCTTTTACTTTTGCAGACAGTTTGGGCAAAACTTGTGTATTAGTTAATGAATGTGCATTTTGTAATTTGGGCAAAATGCCTTTACTGCCAAGTGAAAGAATGAGAGGCCACTTTAGTAAAATAAAAGAAGCTATTCACTATGCCACAGTATAACAACATCTATTGTACGGTGTCCCATAAGCAAAAAGAAAAGGAGGACTTGTGGCACCTTAGAGACTAACCAATTTATTTGAGCATAAGCTTTCGTGAGCTACATGCATCCGATGAAGTGAGCTGTAGCTCACGAAAGCTTATGCTCAAATAAATTGGTTAGTCTCTAAGGTGCCACAAGTCCTCCTTTTCTTTTTGCGAATACAGACTAACACGGCTGCTACTCTGAAACCTACTTTATATTAGTACACACTGAAGAAATATGTATTTATATGAAGTCCACGAGGCTGTCTTGGACCTGGGGGCACAAAGAGCTTTTTCCTCAATTTGACATTAATTTGAATGAGCATAAAAAAAAAACTTTGTTGCTTAACTCCTTTTGTAAATAGTGATCACAAGGGTCAAACTTATGAGTCAGAATAAAAAATGCAATTTGCACTTTTTCTGGTGAGCAAATGTGTTCTTTTTTTCCCCTCATAGCTCCTTGGTGTTTGTGGGAGCATTATTTTTGTTCTGTTCTCTTTTGTTTGACAGAGCTTTTTTGGTGTTTTCTTTTAGGCATGCTAAGGCTGATATCAAAGGGTAAAGTCAGCTAATAAGAATGTAGTTAGAAGTTGCATTCTTTTAACATACTCTGAATTCTGAAATAATAAGCAGTCATTCGTGGGGCATATTTGTAATTGCTTAAATGTTTAGTGAAAATAAAACCAAGCAAAGTAAGGCTATATGTTTTTAAACCCATGCTAACTTAGGAATCAACTAATGTTATCTACATTTATGAAATAAGTGTGTAAACTGTATTAATCTGGACAGCAAAATGCATAAGGCAACAATTCAATTCTTTAAATACAGAATGCTATTTAACAGAAAATTGCTTTTAAGATAATTTAACATGTTATATATAAGCAGCAGGTACCGTGCTAAAAATCCTAAGCATTTATTTTTCTTTTGACAGCATTATTTTAGATTTCTCCTCCATAATTCTAAGCAGCTGGATCTGTTTGGACTACATTTAGAATAATTATCATTGCCAACAACTTTATTATACAATTCCGTTTTTACTCAATGTTTAATCACTCTTTTTTTCCTTCTGCTTTTATGTATTTAATCTGAAAATGCAAAACTTATTAAATAAGACTTTCAGAGTGTTATACACTTAATTCCATAAAGCAGAAGTATACTTGCAATTTCAGCTTTACAGATAAAAACTATATGCAAATAATGCTAGCTTTGTGACAAAATTAACTGACAATAAGGAATAAGTATAAGGAAACTGCAATTTAAAGCCTGGCAGTGTTTTAACACGTCCAAGTTCTTCCTAGGCATCACAGATGCACATATGGGGCCTAATCCTTCAAGATACTGAGTGTCTGCTGTAAGGTGCAGAGTGTTCTCAATCCACATTGACTTCAATGGGAGTTGAAAGAGCTCAGCATCTCACAGGGTTGGACCCACTAAGAGATAAATGCAAAGCAGCACCCCTCCTTTGAACTTTAATTGACTAGTTTATGTTACAACCTTTCTCTTGATTCAATATGAGATTTGTATTAGAAACTTTAGCAAGGCGTATCACTTCAGGGGAGGCAGGGAGAAGAAATAGTTTACGATTCAGCATATCCCAACAATTCTAATGAGTTACAACTCTTTCAAGAATGGCAGGGATTGAGGTGATGGCAGGGTGTGGGGTTGTCTTGAACCTTCAAAATAACATGAGACCAAAAACATATACTAACTAGTTATTTTAAACAGGAGGAAGGAGGAACCCCCTTCATTTCATGGGATGCTGCACAGACACAAGGCTCCACCCATGCCGATCAGAGGGCAAGGCCAGGGCCCACATGATGTAAACCTGGGGAAAACAAGATTTTAAAGTGTTGTCCGTATTTTCATGCTAAGGTCCAGCCTTGCTTCCATTTGAGTCAATAGAAGTTTTGCCATTGACTTCAATGGGAGCAAGATCAGGTTTTTAAACTTCAACTGTTAGCAGATGTCCTGAGAACAACTGTCACCTAATAGGTGCCATTCCAACCGCTCTTTAAACCATACTGTTTTTAGCTCTGTTATGTGTATATTCCCTAAAGTCACTAGCACGTTAAAACAACTACAAATACACAACACATTTGGGAGCTTGGAACTGGTTAAAGAATGATTCTTAGAACCTGTAGTTTCAAACTATTGTGTCCCAATTATCTAATTTAAATACTGTCAAATGATTATTCCTTTAAATCACACTTTCACACCTCACGACTGCAAATTACAATACATTTACAGCAAATTACTTTTTATTCCCCCCCCCATTCCTTCTCATTTACATAAAGCAGCGCTTTTAAAAAATCACAAAGGCGTTTCTGACTAAATGTTCTTTAGCAGGTATAGTTAAGATCCCATGACATCAAAAGCTCTATGAAATTAAAAAAGATAGACAGAGACCAATGGACAGAGAAATAACAGTCAATGTGGACAACACGTATTACTTATGCACTGAATTGACCTCTTTCTATGCAAATTCAGAAATATCAATTTATCTGTAATGGTGGTGATGTCCCTTAGGTGTAATGTATTTTGTTCTCAGCCAAATATTCCCTGCCTTATATTGTAACTGCATTGATTAGTTATTGTTACATACTGTAGGTGAATCCATTTATGCACGTATCTGTCAGGTCCTTTTTTACACGCAAGATTGACACACACAAATATAAGATGCATTTCTTCAAATAATTCTACAAACCCAAGTGCTCCCTTAACGCTACTCCCACTACACATATAAAAGTGTTCATAGGCTCCTTTAAAACAACTGCATAATAAGGAAGAAAAAAAATTGGTATTACAAGACATTTTGCCACACTACCATTCATACATGCGGCTTTTTTGTTGTTACCCATTCTGATTCTTTGCATCTGTACATTATCATCTTACATTGCAAGTTCCTCAGAGGAAAGGCCATAATTGTAAACAGTCTAGCAAGGTGTGGGTGCTGCACAAATAATAACTCACAAAAATAATTTCTGAGTGGGTGCTAGGTGAAAGCACAAGTGCACAAAAAACGCCACTGTAATTGTAAGAAAAATGTCCTTTTTTTGTCCACTGAATACATATGCATTGCCACAATCTACTTTAGATCATTTAATGTACCACCTGACAACCCTTCTGCAAAATTCATGCCTCCATCAACATGAGAAGCAGTATAACTATTGCAGTGTAACTGCAGGGATTTTGATAACTATAATAGTCAATTTGGTAAGACTTGTTTTTACTGATTATAGCAGAATATACTATTGGATACTATTTTTTGGTGTACTGAAAAGCAATATATATATACACACACACATATGCAGACTTAGGGTCTGATCCTGCTCCCACTGAAGTAGGCACTTAAGCTATCATTGACTTAAATTGGAGCTTTAAACAAACACACACAACAATTTTAAACTGGATAGCTGAAAGTAATCTCCTGCTTTGTTTCCTTTCCAAGACTAGTGTTCAGGATCCAATATTTCCCTTGCCAGTGTAGAAACAGCACCCCCTGAAACCAGACTAGAAGTAATACTTGCGCTGTTTATTTGTCTTTGTCATGCCATCAGTTGTTGCAGGGGAAACACGGAATCCTGAATTGGTGTTTTAGCAAGCAGGTGGAAGAAACATGGATTTTCAGTAATGATGGGCTAGATATGCAAAGCTCAGATCGAGAGCTAAATTTTCTCAGAGTTCCTAGAGGTTCATATCTAGGTTTTTCGGTCCATTTCTGATTTTCTAATTATGTTTTTATCTGTAATATTTTGCTCTGTATATACACTGCTATTGATCACAGATCACATGTATTTCTTCTGGTACAAGCTTCTAGTTTACTTTTAAAGTTACTGTTTGGTAGCCCATTTGTCATGGTGTGTCTTTTACCTTTTCTCGTGTTATCTTCAACCCATTGAGGCAATTCCCCTTTTACCCCCACTTCCTTTTGTCATACGAAGATCATCAGAACATACGACAAGTGCCCATAGGGACAGCAGAGTTAATGAATATGTATGTTCTATATCACAAAAGAGCACTCCCCTTGTTCTGCAGTCTCGACCTTCTCTTCCTTGTGTAAATAACAGGTGAGTACTAGTGCATGGGGATAAATGGGGTTAAACTGCAATAAAGGAACATGCTTTATTCAGACAAACTGTGTGCAGGATAAATAGAGCTTTAAGGGACGCTGAATCCTAACACTCATTTATATCATGCCTTTTTCAACATATTTGGAATCAATCTCTGTTTAAATATCAACAATCAGAAATGGGCATTGCATTCAGTGTCCAACTTTTAAGACCAAAATTCCAATAATGGTAAAGACTTTGTTTTTGTTATATTAGAAAAATTTGCATCCTTACTTCCAATTAACATCAGCAGCAAACTGTGCAAGCCTCAGTTTATACCACTATGATATTTTTTTAAATCTCAGTCACTGTCCTGTATTAAACCCAAATAGCTTTGTGTATATTTAGAGAGGGTTAATTCCAGAGATTTGCCTACATGGACCTGGTCTCCCTAAGTCTGCAAAGGCAAAGATCAATTTCAGTAAGTTTGAAATAAAACTGTAGTCAATTTTGATCCAATACACTAAACTAACATGGGTCAAAAAATCAAATGTATAGGGGCTCATAACCTCATGGCACTGCCTAGAATGAACAGTGCATTCCTACCTTTTTAAAAATGCCAGTTCCAACACCTACTGCCACAGGAAGTTATATACAGTTGTTTTATTGAGATTAGTGTACCTCTCTGCTAATTAGCTAGAGGAGAACAAATACCGATTAAATGTATATTTAGAAATATCTAACACCAGCCTTTAAAAAACTGCTGCTTAAGGTGACTCCAAACTGTACAAAGGCTTTGCAAAATTTGTTTTTGTTATTTATGCATTTTGCTCTTTTTGGCAATCTGTGCATTAATTTTTAATGCAATAGTAAAGAGATGTTGTGTCTCAGGCTTCGATAAAAATATTCTATAGCCAGTACTGGGTGACATAGTGCATTAATTCAGTGTCCTTCACTCCTGGGACCTGTGTATAATTTAGTCCAGCCCGAAGAAAATAACTTTGATCTGAAGGCTGTGGAAAAAGCTACATATGAAATGAGTTTTGCTGGGTTTAGCGTTGTTTCTTATATACAAGACGACATATGAAGATAAACTGCTTTAGAATGCTCCTGACATGGCCCAGGATTAAGAGCAGAGAGCTCTTAGCAGCAACAGTAGAGCCCCTCCACCCTCCTCCTTCCCATTACCACACACATACTGTTCACATTTCTTAAGCCCAGGCAACGGCTACAACAGGTATACGGTGACTTTCTAAGAAACACAATGACACTTATAGCCATTCAGCTATAAGTAGCATATTCTCATGCCCATTTATTGAGTTGGCCTTTCCGTTCAAGAAAATAAATATAAACATGTTGCATAATGAGAGATTATGTCTTAATAAGGGATGATGTTAGCACAGGGAACCTGGCGTTTCCTTCCAAAGGAAGGCAGCAGAACTGCACTAACCTCACTCTAAAGGAAAGCAGAGGCCCGACACTGCTCACTCTCTAGGCTTGGCTATAAGTACAGATGACCCCTTCCTTTTCCTTCCTGCTACCCCCAAATATAGAGAAACAAGATTAAAAGCAAAAAGATAATGAAAGAAAATTGTTATGCTAGAAACACTAAGTTAAATCTTTCCCCCACTTAAAGCCTTTAGTTACTGGATTCCATAAATTCCAAAAATTCTTCTTTGCTCAGCCAATAAAAGATTTCTGAATTAAATATTAAAAAATGGGGAAAGAGCTCATTATTTGCATGCTTACTGTTTAGGTGACTACTGCATTATTTCATGAACTAGACAATATTGTTAAGTAAGGTTGATAATTTTCACATATGTCTTTGAATGAAGAGGACATCTTAACTGAGGGATTCAACTCTAGATAAACCAAACTCTTTTTTATCCTTCTGAAAGAAAGAAAGAAAGAAAGAAAGAAAGAAAAGCTTACACACTAACTCTTCATGTTTTGTGCTGTTTGTCCCTGCTCAAAGGAGCAAAGTTCAGTTGCAGAGGAAAAGTTGAGCCACGTCTTGAGGCACAGAGTGTGTAAAGGGATGGAGGAAAAGTAAGACACTTAAAAAAAAAAAAAAAAAAAGAAAGAAATCAACTATACTTGATGATTAAGAAAAGTCATCCCCCTTTGTAACAAATGTACTAAGTCAACTTTTTCTGTAAACAGCCTCCAAGACACAAACCAAGAATCTAATCGAGAACTAGCTGCACACTAACAACAGTTTAAACCACCATAAGCAATGTTATTTCTGCTATAATTTTGTCCACTCTTTTATTGTGCAAGGAGTCAACTAATGATGAAATAGTTTTAAAATGTGCTGCAGGAAACAAAAGTCAAGCTCCACTGATTAACATGTCAAAGCTCACTATGAGCACACATTTGTATAGCCGAATAATAGCACTTTGTGTGTGTGTGTGATGTTTTAAAAACAAAAATTGCAGTATTTTACTGGATGTTTGATCATGCACACTTATGAAAGTCCTTCTCCATCAAGAAATATACAGATCCGTTAACTGTAAGGATTTCAAAGGTAGAATGGACGTGGAAATTGCCTTTCAACATCACAAAAGAGCCAAAAGGGATTTTTTTTGCTAATATTGGAATTACAATTAAAATGTTTATGGGGTTTATTCTCTTCTTACATTGGTGTAAATCAGGAGGAACCCCTGACATCCATGGTACTACATCAGCATGCCATTAAGTGAGGAGAAAATCATGCACTATTGTTTTACTTTAGGCTTTTTTGTAAACAATTATGTTGCAGATTACATAATAATCAAACTTTAATATAATTCTATTATGTCTAGTATCTGTAACACATACTTAATATATGCTCATCACTGAAAATATACATGCAATTTTATTTTTATAAAATTCTACACAGAGAGTTCTAACATTTACTGCACTAGTTTAGTTCATTTTGCTCTGCATGTCTCTCATATTCTCTCCAGCAACATTGCACTCTATCTTTCTTGTGCAAGTCTTTGTGTTCTTCTTTTATCATATCTTCAGTCATAGTAATTGCTTCCACATTTTACTTGAGCATTTCTTTTATCCAGTTTTATGTCAAACAGTATTATTAAAAAAAACCCAAAAACATTCACATACTTAACAGGATAAAAAACACTGAATTGTATCCACTACCCACAGAAGCATTAGAATGTTACTGGCATAACCAAACAGCAGCAATGACAGTTAATCACTTAAAGGTGTTTTATATTAACCATCCTCTCCCATTTGTGTAGTAATATTCAGAAATGATTTAATAGGGGAGTCAGCCATTAAATACAGATAACACATTTTACACCTTCATTCAGTTTAGAAGCTAAAGAACACTCATTTAAACATCCTGACATCACAAACACACATTTATGAATCTTAGATTTTAAAAAACATTTTGAAAATACACTGCTTTAAAAAAGTTAGTTTTAATGGCCATGGCTGTCTGAAAGCTGCAAGAGTTTTGTGACAGCAAGTAAAAGATTTATAGATGAAACAATTGGAAGTTATATCAGACTAATCAGAGGAATGCACAACCTCTACAAACCAGTTAGGAGTGAATCATTTCAATTTTCTCTCTCATTTATGGCTTTCCATTCTTAAACAAAAGGAAGCAGAGGAAACTTCAGAATGACCCTATTTAGGTATATTAGTGGAGATAGCTTTGGCAAATTTTAAGCAAACAGGATTGTGCTTCCAGTGCTGTCCATCCAGTTTTCCAGTGTATAAATTGGATGGCTACTTGGACAATTCTCTATTCATTACTGAACTGTGGAAAGGAAACACAGAGGTGGCATTTTCCTTTTAAACCATGTAGTGCCTTGTAGCCAGATTCCAAAGCATCAAGGAAAGATTTTTTTCTTTTTTTTTCTTTTTTGCTAGACAAGCTGTCGTAATTGAAAAGAAGTCTAATCAGACTCATTACTGTTTTCAGCAATTTGCACCACCAAAGATGCTTATTAGGTAACAGTGTTTAATAAACCGCTCTTTAGAAAACTACCAGTAATGAGCTCTTAACAGCCAATCTTTAGCGTGAATGTAATGTGAAAAGTGTTCCTAGCACTGAATAGATTTTCACATTTAGTAGTGTCATAATTAAGCTCAAGGAATCAGTAGCTGTGATGTTAGATTTACTGCAATATTTTTTCCAAGTGTATTTGAATATACACTTGTCTTATGTTCAAGCTAAATTGCAGTTAATATTTCCAGAGAAAATTTTAGAATGGTTTAAAAATTGTCCTACATGGCAATCAATCAGGATTATTTTGGGGATCCATATTGTACCATGAGTCAGGTATCCTCTACCAGGCATGCAAATTGCTCACTCCTCTTGTCTTTGTTCGACTGTGTACTCCAACCCATACCATCTGTAAACAATTTCCAGTCATTAACATACAAATAATAAATTTTGTCGTCATTAGCTGAGTGATAATGAACAAAAGTGACAGTTTAAGAAGTGATACTTGAAGGAACATTGGCCAGTGCTGACTTCACAGTAACAGCTGAAAGTGCTTTATATGAAAGAGCCAGCAAATTGCTTTATGTCCCTAAAGAAAATAACAAATGCTGTTTTTTTTCTATATGATACCTCAAATGCCATTGCCTCATTGTAGTTATCCAGCCAACAACCATGCTCATACAGTAAAAGAAAAAATATAGCTCAGACAATGTAACACTGTGACATACATTATTCATAAAACACAATGATCAGTGAGAGGTAAGTTTGTCATCAATAGGAAGTTCAATTTAGCCTGATACCCACTCTCTGTACACTAGTAACCCCCACACTAAACACACTGCAAATTCTAACGCAGACACAACAGAAAATGGATTGAGCGTATGAGATCTATGCTAATTAAAAATCCACAGAGTTGATTCAGGGAATAGTCACTGATTTCATTCTCTCATTAGACTTATTTGTGCTTGACATAATACGTGTTCCTAAATTATAAATAAGAAATGCAGCAGACTGTTGGTACCTTTGGGCTCTTACGCTTGGACAAAACATACCATGATGTAAATATTGGTTTGCTTGCTAAAAATTATACCAAAGAGAATCTTTGAAGTTGCATTCAGGACATTGTGAAGAAAGCATATGAATAGGGTGACCAGATGCCCCGATTTTATAGGGACAGTCACTTTTTCTTATATAAGCACCTATTACCCCCATCCCGATTTTTCACATTTGCTATCTGGTCACCCTACATATGAAGAAGATGAGTGATCAATAATGGAACCACCAAAAAATTACAGAAGACTTTAATTCCCTTGATCTCAGATTTTATATCAGAACTTTATGGTAAGATGTTAATGGGAACTCTATTACTGGATGATTCCTCTCATAACACCTTTTTATTTATCCTAACCCCCAAAACGTCAGTAATCTTAATTGGCGCCAATAAGCCTTTATATCTGTTTGCAGCTTTCTGAATCAATAGAGCTATGAGAACTGAGACTGCCAAATTAATGCCAGTTTCATCTGATTTTGTGGTATGTACTTCTTTGCACTACAAAGTAGTGTGTGTGTTGGGGGGGGGGGGGGACTCATTCCCATGTGGGTTCTTATAGCTATCAGATCAAAATATCTTCCAGTTTCTTAAGTCTGAACTGCATTTGTAGTCAAATCCAAACAAAAACAATTGCTAGTGCATCCAACTATTGCACAATCCCAAATGCTGCATTTTTAAGTCTTTCATAGTTAGACTTTTCTTTTCCTTTTTTTAATACAGACAGCAGAAGCTAATAAAGGCCCTGCAGCTTCTTTGGAGCCTCCTCATATACTTTTGAATAATGCATTAAACTTCACATCATTTATGATTGACAACCTAATGCTCTAAGATATAGAACATATGTTTTTTACTGTTGATTTGACTAGGAAAGCACAGATGCTCTGAATTGTCAATTACTTATCAATAAATCCTTCACTACAGTATTACAGCAGATATCTTGGTCTACAAGTAATTTAAAATCAGGGTTTTAGTTGGGAACTGAAAATTCACACCAAATGTCTTAGACATCATTATATCTGCTTCACCTGGTTCTAACATAGAGAGAAAAAATACTCCACTGCAACTTCTTCCTCACTCCCAGATGTAATAAAAACGACACCTCCTTGGACTTTTGGGCTATGAACTTACTCTCTATTTGTAATACGGATTTTTAAATCATAAACTTGCCTGGCTATAACACTTTTTATATAAGACCTGTAAGTGTTTTACCAACCTTATGACATGTAGGTGATCCAATCGTGTGAGATTCTGAGCAACCACAGCTCCTGTCTTCCTTAGGAATTGAGTGGTTTAGCATCTGAGAGCATTGAGTCCTCCGGGCCTGATTATGGAAACTTTATTTACACAGCTACTTGCTAGGGTTATAGTTGAAGGACCAGGCCCTATCGGCATGTATTAACACCACTGAAATATTACTACCCCAATATGCAATGCCATATCTGTTTACTACCACACAGCAGCCTTACACAACAGTTTAGGACAGGAAGTGAATAATCCAGGTGAAACTGTAGGCATAGGCAGGCAGACCATCTGGAATTTTCCCAGAACATTAAGGCTAACTATCTACCTCTTATGAAAAGAGCCATGGACTCTTAATGAACATAAGTGGCCAGGACCCATGCTTTAAATCCCATCTCTAAAGACAGCATTTTCGGTAGCACAGTGCCTCCTTAACATCATGTTGAGAGGGTATGCCATGGAATTCCCATGAAATGCATCGCTAATTCAGTATTGACTGGGTAGGCCTTTATATAGCCATGCAGGAGTAGAGTCAGGACTCACCATCTCATTGCACTGCCTGCATAAAGGCAGGCTGGAATTACAGGCTCTGCTGTGGTCATGGAAGAGCTGGAGCATGGGAGCAACTTGTCCAAAAGGGGGTAGAAGTAGGCAGAGATTGCTGGTCACTTTTTACAGAGGTGCAGAAATTATTTACCACCACCAGCATATCCAGGGAGCTCCAAGCGTACAACCAAGTTGCTTCCCCTGGGGGAGTGAACCTCTGTACTACCCCTTACAACAGGCTTCACTTAACAGACACAATGTAGCCTTTATAGAAAAGAGTGCCACCTGGCTCACCAACACTTTCTGCAGAGCCTTGGGGGCGTTGCAGACTGTTTGTGGACATTTCTGTACTCCTACTAAAGATGGCATTATCTGGATTTACTTTTTTTTTGTTTGTTTTTGGGTGGAAAATAATATAGGGCCATCTCACATAGTGTTGAAGGTTATTTGGTGTACTGTGATCATTCCCCCAGTAGATGTTTGACTTATTGTTTTAAAGAGGGAATAACACTGGCCTCAACAATTCTAGACAAAACTTTCTGTGACCAATACCTTCTGAAATATTCATACTTGTATCATTGGTGCCTACAGGCTTAGTGGTGCACCATTTACAATATGATATGTTTGCATAACAGCACAAAAGTCTGGCTATACCAGATGAGAATGTTTGTGCAACAGGTCTGGAATCCTCTTTGTTGTAGTAGACAATATCCCACATTAATTCCCATTATGCCCTTATTTAACAATATGCCCACGCGCCTAAGGAGGTTAAAAAAGCTCTTGTGTTCCGGTTATAAAAGTCTGGTGCAAAGTATCATGACAAAAATTGTTTCCTAGAAACGTCTTACAAATAACAAAACTGAAGAATTCCATGTTTTAGGAAACATTTTTATATATAAAGTAAATTAAATGTGAAAGTGAGATATACACAAGCAGGTTTGGGAGGGACCGAGGACAGGATAGTCGTCCCTGATTTTTATTTCTATTATTTGAAGTTTGTATTTGATGCCTGTCCATCTAGTTTTTATTTATTTATTTTTGCATATCTTTGTATCATTGCCATTAAAAATACCCAATGAAGACCCAATAAAAAACATAATGCAGATAGACAGTTGTGTATTGCTCAACACAGGGTTGTAGGGGAATTCCTGCCTGACCTCTACAGCCAATTACCTTATGCCCTGAAGTATGAGATGTGAAATACATTCCTTACTTTTATACTTTGGATTCTATGTTTACTTTTTATAATGGATATTGAAAAATCTACAAATACAATGTTTGGGTCTGGAGTATATACACAATACAATATATAATTTCTTCCTCTCTTGCTCATGTCTGGAAACAATGACACAACTATGTTTGAAAAGGAACTCAGAAAAAACGTGTATCATCAAGGAAATTCTTGAAGTACACGATCCTGACAGACTACACTGACTGTAATCCTGAATACACTTCCTTTAAGTTACTCTAAATTGGCATATCTTCCCAAAAGTCACACACTGTACTGCAGCTGGGAGGAATTTTGGAATTTAGTTCTGTTCTTAGAAGAGATGAAAACAGAAAAAGCAATATGCAGGTGTTTGCACCTTACACTCTATAAACCTTACCGCCCAGTTCATGGAGGGAGATGGGGTATGCCATGGGATTTCCATGAACTGTAGTATTGGTTTAATCAAATGCATCTCTCCCCTAGATCTGCCATATATGCTCTTTCCTTTTGTACCTATTTGTGTAACCACAATTGCCTTCTATTTCAGCATTAAAGCTGAACCAAAAAGACAGAGTTAGAGTGTGCAAGCTAGAGAAAGAGAGAGAAAAAAACTACTAGAAAATAGGATGGTTAAAGGAGTTCTTAAAAAACTGGGTCTTGGGAAATCCATGATCCAGGCGTGTTGGAACAATTTTTATAGTGGGGTGCTGAGAGCCATTGAACCAAACTGTAAACCCTGTACATGATGGAAACCTCTTCAAGTCAAGGGGCGTGGCAGAACCCACAGCACCCCTAGTTCCAACACCTATGCCAGGAGGTCCCCAACCCAAGTTCATGCCACCCCACTCACTCCAAATAGCAGGTTAGTTCCCAAAACTGATATATAACAATTGTGGTATCTGCTACTTTTTGAATACACTATCACACAAGTCAAGATTTGGGGTGAATAACAGAAAGAGAAAGGAAAAATGTAAGGTGATTGCGGGAATAAAGAAGCAACTTAGTTAACTGGAAGCTCTGAAAGGTTGGAGAAATTGTTGAGAGACGATGGGACCTCTGACCTCATACTTCACTGGGTACCTCCAAAATCCTAATATTGGCCTTTATTTGGCCCATGGCCTTACTTTAGAATATTTCATTTACACATCAGTATTCCCCAAATCAATCTGATTACCTTTGTGTGGTAAAATACGCCAGTTTTATGCTAATTTTTAAATATTAGCCCAAAACATTTTAAATAAATACATCTGTGATTTAACAAAAAATTCCTAAGGCTGCTGTCCCATCTTGTTCATTCTATGTCAAAAGGAGGATTACACCGAGAGGTTTGCCACAACTGAACAAAAAGATACTTGATAACAAACGGTTAGAGGTTGCAGGCTGATATTTAAGAGGTAAGGTTGCACCAAGGTAGCTTTGATGGGCCATTTTATACTGAGAATAATCAGAGATGACATTTCTTAAAAAGGTCTGGATTGCTAAAGAGAAGGAATGCCCTAAATGCATCAGTGAAAGCTGCTGCTGAGCATGACTGCTTTATTTTATATTTTAACTATTTTTGAGGGAAAGACAGTCATGCTAGAAATGTTTTTTTTTCAATAAATCTCTGGCGAGTACTGGGCACGTCCAAGATCAGTTACACAGCATACTCTTAAAATGATTAAACTGTCTCTCCCAGTACTTTAAACGATATATTGCCCAGAAAAGGCCCCCATGCTCCACAAAGTAAGGACACTAGTTGTGGTTACAGGTATTCGGCTAGAATCAGCTCTGGGTTGCTTTAGAGAACACCTTGCCCTCATTACGTGGTGTCTCCTCATGGCACACTCTTCTCCTTGTGTAAGTGTTCAGTTAGATTTAACACCCCACCATACCTCTTTACAACACCCCAATACTTGGTTCCCAAGTATAGCATCATGATGAAGATAGATAGAGTGTATTTTTATATGCATGGTACATAGGCATTCTCTGTAAACTTTTTTTTTTTTAATTAAAAATATGTTTGCGGGGTAGTTGTATCCAAACAAATGAAAAGAAGTTGCTGTGTTAGATATGGAGCTTGATCCTACAAATGCAATATGCTCATACAGTTAGTTTTAATCACATGAGTAATGGTACCCTTATGCTTGTTTGTAAAACAACGCCTATAATTTGTACATCTATCAACATAAGGAAGAGGATAGGGAAATTATGGAAAGTTTTAAGTATTATTTTCTGCAAACTCCAGCTAAGAGAGATTTATGTTAGGACCAGATTCTGCCACTCTTATTCACATGAGCAATACTCTACACTTTGAGTAGTCTCACTGTGATCACCAAGTAGAAGTTCCCCTGGACAAATCTGTCCCTTAGGAAACAACTGAGTCACCAAGAACAGAGATCTACATCTTCAATATACCTTGCAGCTGGAGCATGATTTTCGTTCTAGGATAGGGATTTTGGCTGATGGGCCTGGGGCAGACAGGTTTTAACCATTCTCATGCCTTCATGCCCTACATTTGTTACATTCTTCCTATAAGTTCTTCAGCTCCTTCTTACAAAAATCTTTGGCAATTTGCAAGCTTTCCCAGATACATTCACCAAATGCATCTCTCATGACAAAGGAAATCAAACTGAAATAAAGAAGCATTCTTAGTGTTGACTGCAGGCATTTAAGATTTAATGGCAGCCCACGCCTTCGCAGTGCTTTTCACGTGGAAGAGATAATGCATGTGAAAAGAGACAAAACTGTAGGTTTCGTCATGTCAAAATTTGATTTATGCCAAAATAGAGATCTAAGGTGTCAACAACAGCAAAATAAGTGACAAGTATTAAACCATCCAAAAGAAGTAAATTCTGGAATTATTTACCTCTCTGTAACTATATCAGCCTGCAATCATTTCTAACACAAACCCATATTTAAAAGAATAGCAAGAACGAAATAAAATGTTTGAACTCTAGGTACACATTTTAAAATGGGGTTTACTCCCTCGCAGCATTTTTTCTTGTTGTTGAGAGATGACTTTTTGCCAGAAAAAAAATTAATAAAATTGAAGTAGCTCTGATAGTATTTCAAGTAAACAGAACAGCAACAGCAAGCACTGTGGCTGAATATGCGGGGAACTCCAACATACAGTCATCTGCAAATGGACAACTTTAATTCGATTCCTGGCACCATTGGCCGCACTGAGAATTATTCTATCTCTTCACACTAGGGGTTTGCTCTTTTAAGCATTGCTCCCTGAATGGAAGGGAAAACTAGAAAAAGGGGATTTCCAATGACCCTGCACAGATAAATGAATGTGTCAATGGTAAATATTGGTTCAGCTTTGAAATAGGGAATCCTGCAGTGGTCTTTCTGCTTCATCCCCACTAGTGAGTGCCGCTGTGGACTTCAGTGTGAAGGAGCCTTTAGGGGACAGATAATAAATGAAAAAACATCAATAAAATAGTTTAAAAAAATAATATGAAGGCATTTTTCTAACTGTACCTTTAAATGACTCCTTGGTAATTTTCTCAGACATGCATGTCTTAAATCTAGGTGTTTGTACCACTTACATTACAAAAATAAAATTATTTAAAAAAAAAATCAAGGATTCTTTTCTAGTCAGTCAACATGAATTGATAATACACCCATTTAATGTGCATTGTCTTTTTTGTAGCTGTACTATAATCTCAATCACACAATTGTTCAACTCTATTTCTGTTACAGTAACTTATTCATACCTTTTCTATTGTTTTTACAACAAAAAAATGGCCAGAAACACACAAAATCAAACAAGAAGAGGAAAATACCAGTCCCATTCTGTGTTTAACTGTTAGATGCAGGAATATTTGTCTGAAGTAACATCAGAATATGCATCTACCCCTGCATGCTTTTGGTTCATTTTCATTCAGCTATCAGTCAGTCAATCACACTGTAACATTATATAATTTCCTAATCATAGTAATATTCATGCTTTTATCAGTAGTAAACCCAGAGAACATACATTTCAATATGCAGAAGTGTGTTTATTTAAATATGGTATAGCACAGCACTGCTCGAAAACCATTTCTTTTGAGTTTCTTCTTTAAAAAAATCTAATTTAATCTGTAAAGCGAAAAATATATTAAACAGTATCACACACATCCAGTAAACAAGACTGATTCTGACTATTCCCAATAAACACTGCTTCTTTCTTGCATCTTCATTCCAAATTAATTATAGTTTTTTTGGTTGTCTGTAAGAGCAGTGCCAATATATTTAGTGAACCAGTTGTAATATAATTTTCTTTCTCAGTATGATAGAAAATATAAAATATTAGTTACTTCTCCCTCCTTTCTATATCTACACGTGGTAACACAAGCTCCCTAGAAAAAACTCAGTTCTGTGCAAGTTGCTATATCTTAAAATGAAGCGGCACTTCAATCTCTAATTTCTATATACTAAAGGCTTTAATAGTTTAATTAATGATAAGTGTTTGAATCTGTCTTAACATTAATGTTTCTGAGTACATAAAAAGGTATTGAAAATATATCTAAGGTGACAGATATATTCACATATACTGAACAATCTCAATTATCAGTATATCAAGGGGAAAATTTGAGTATGTTTGGATACACAGGGAAATTTTCAATGGAATCTATACATGCCATGAATTATGACCCTGTTTCAAATGAAAGAGTTTGGATAAATTAGTTTGTATTGTCTATGGCATTTTCCTGTGATTCTGAATGGGATTTGCCTTCCTTTAAATAGTAAAGTTAATAGTATTCCTTTAAGTTTATTTTTTAAATACCGAGCAACATCTTCATGAAATGCTGGGCTGATTTCCAATTATGTAAAAATTAATTTGTTTAATCAAGCTACAAAGAGGACAAGAAGTTGAACTGGAAAAATTCCACCACATTAAGTAAAGGTTTATTACAAGAAATATTTCCAGTGTCACACAGCCTAAATGCGAGAATTTGGAGATGAAAATTTATTTTCTACAGCCATATGAAAACTTCCCCTTCCTCCTTACCATACCCATTCACCAAAATACAGTCACTCATCACTTAACGTTGTAGTTATGTTTCTGAAAAACGTGACTTTAAGCAAAATGATGTTAAGCGAATCCAATTTCTCCGTAAGAATTAATGTAAATGGGGGGGTTAGGTTCCAGGGAAATGTTTTTCACCAGACAAAAGACTATATTTTTTATTTATTGAGAGAGAGAGAGAGAGAGAGAGAGAGAGAGTATAAGTTTTAAAAAAACAATTTAATACTGTACACAGCAATGATGATGGTGCTGAAGTTAGAGGATGGAATATTTCTCAGGGAACGCCTTACTGCTAAATGATGAACTAGCATTCAGCTAAAAGAAAAGGAGTACTTGTGGCACCTTAGAGACTAACCAATTTATTTGAGCTTAAGCTTTCGTGAGCTACAGCTCACTTCATCGGAAAGTGGAGAATCTCTTTTTATATACACACAAAGCATGAAAAAATACCTCCTCCCACCCCACTCTCCTGCTGGTAATAGCTTATCTAAAGTGATCACTGTAGCTCACGAAAGCTTATGCTCAAATAAATTGGTTAGTCTCTAAGGTGCCACAAGTACTCCTTTTCTTTTTGCGAATACAGACTAACACGGCTGTTACTCTGAAACCTAGCATTCAGCTGAAGCCCTCAAGGGTTAACACACTGTTGTTAATGTAGCCTCACACTCTTCAAGGCAGCACGAATGGAGGGAGGGGAGACAGCATGGGAGACAGAGACACACACACTGTGTATGGGAGAAAGAGAGAGATAGATGCGCATTGCTCCTTTAAGTATGCTGGCACCACTCTAAGTACATTGCCTTTTTAAGTAGATCAGGAAGTTGAGGCAACAGCTGCGGTCTCCATTCTGAGCCCTGTCGTGTCCCCACCCTGCTCTATATGGAGAAAGGGTAATCGGGGAGCAGGAGCGGGGTGAGGGGGACACCCTGACATTAGCCCCCCCCCTTCTCCCCTCCCCTGCACAGCAAGCAGGAGGCTCCCGGGAGCAGCTCCAAGGCAGAGGGCAGGAGCAGCACATGGCAGTGGGGGGGAGGGACAGCTGAACTGCAGGCAACTGGTAGCCTGGAAACTTAGGGGAGCGGGGAACTGATGTGGGGCTGCTGGTCCACCCTGGTTCCAAGCCCCCACCAGCTAGCTCCAATGGGCTGCTCTTTCTGCAAGCAGTGGACAATGCAGGTGGCTGCCAAACAACATTATAAGGGAGCATTGCACAACTTCAAACAAGCATGTTCCCTAATTGATCAGCAACATAACAACGAAACAACGTTAACCGGGATGACTTTAAGTGAGGAGTTACTGTACCATCCCCCAATATAATATTGAGTTGATTTAGTTGAATCAATTACATTTTAAGAGAAACCATTTTCAGGTATAAGGATTAAATAAATACTGAACTACCTTTTATAAAGATTCATTTTACTATAATGTTACAAACATTTGCATTGGAAGGGAGCTCTCCTGAGAATTGTTCTATTTTTGGTCTCAGAGTTATGTAATAAATAAAGAATATTGGTCCAACTAATCCAGTCTGTGCAATTCTAATGCCAAGTGATCTCCTCTAAAACTACATTTCTGCACATGAAAAGATAGCTTTAATGTTTCGATATGGACATACTGGCTGAAATACTTTCACTTTCAGGATTCAGGCTAACAATCAAGTAAAGTCTGTTGAAGAAAAAAAAAAGTGTTGTGGCATAATTTTGGGATGAAATGGGTACAAATGAGTATGGCCTCCTCCCTCATGACCTTCCCCTAAATGGTTATAAATGCAAGAGGATCCAAATCAGATGTTTCCCAATCCTGTTTTTAGGCTGCTTGACATCCACCGCTCAAGTGTTATAAACCTTCACTCATCAGCTCTAATAGTGCACAGATTGAACAATATTTACTCTGTCATTGGCAACCAATTAGGATGACACTAACTCTGAACATTCAACTGGCAAAAACACACTTTCTACATTATCTGTGAGTTTATGAATAAGAGCTATAAATTCTAATTTCAGTCATAGTGTGGGTCTGACACTGTTTGCGGTCTCTTCTGTGCACAGTAATCAGAGATAGGCTGCACTAAAATGTTTGGATCTGTGTATAAACTACTCCCAAGCTGGGGCTACTTTAAATCCAAAGTTCTAGTTCAGGCCTGTCTCTACTATTAATTCAGTTCAAGTCAGAAATTGGATCTCAATACCGGAGCTAACAGTATGTATATGAAAAAACACTTCAGATTTTAAAGGTGTTTAGGGGATGGTATTTAAAAAAAAATCAATGGGAGTGAGGCACATAGGTGCTTTTGAAAATCCTGCTATGTGCCTATCTGCATCTTTGGTCACCTTAATACCTTTGAAAATCTGTCCGCCAGTCTCCCTAGTAATCCTAAAATTGTGATGCTTCCAGATGTTCATGGCTAGATCACATGAGTTCAGTGCTTCAAGGAACAGCATGCTGCAGCTTGAACTCACATGCTAAAAAAGTTAAACAAAGCCAAAATATTAGGCCAATTTCTCTGCCATTTAAATCAGTGGAGTTATACCAGGAGATAATTTGGCTTGTTATATGTACTTATTAATACAGTAACTAATCTGAGTGGAAAAATCAGCTTTAGGTGATACTAAACACCTGTTTCATTTGGTAAGGCAATTTAGCAGAGAACCAAAAACTGAGAGGGAAAAAAAGAGTAGCAATTGCCCATAGTTAAGCAAGCATTAATGTTTAAATACTAGCATATCATCAGAGGGCTAAATTACGGCTTGTACCTGCGGGAGTCAGCATAATCCTTCAGAGGCGCTGGTGTAGTATGTTTGAGAGCAGCAGGTTCTGCATTTGTAGCACTCCTCTTAGCATTACTCTACAGCAGTAGTGGGCGACCTGCGGCCCAGCAGGGTAATCCACTGGCAGGCTGCAAGACAGTTTGTTTACACTGACCGTCCTCAGGCATGGCTGCCCGCAGCTCCCAATGGCCGGGAATGGTGAACTGCAGCCACTGGGAGCTGCGGGCGGCCATGCCTGCAGACGGTCAATGTAAACAAACTGTCTTGCGGCCCGCCAGCGGATTACCCTGATGGGCCACGTGCGGCCCGCAGGTTGCCCACCACTGTTCTACAGCCACCAGGTGTGCAGGCATGGGAGTGAACATAATTTCACATCTAATCCAACCTGGCATGCTCTCTCCAAGACCTGAAATGCTTTTACCAGTCTCTCCTATGGGGCTTATGCAATGCTAGCAATGCACCCATGGATGACACCTTTGCGGTTTGGCTACGAGAGAGGGGAAGAGACTCTTCCCTACCTGTCAAGTGGACCCTATGGACAGAGCCCAAGTAAGATTCACAATACAAACCATTAATTCAACCTGAAACGGAATTGTTTGTAGTCTGCAAGCTGGCATCATACAGCACTTCTTATAACTCAGATATCTATGTTACATTTTATTTATTTATTTAAAAGTATGTTACTCTTCTAGGCACGTAATGGATATAATTATATCGCTCGAGGTTACATTCTTAACTTTTTAAAATAAAAGATTTCCCTATGCATTTAATCCGGATACGGCACAGACCAGTGTTTGAATTGAGTCAATAAACCTGCAAAAATGATCTAGTGCGGCTTAGTCCTAATTGCATATTGCGTGTTGCTGAGTATGTCAGATAGCATCTCTGAAATCATACCTGCTTGACAACAAATCTGGAAGTTACTCAAGTGTACTGTAGCCAACTGTTAGATTTAAAAACAGTCACAACATACTATTAGTGGCATTCAGCCAATCTCTCAAGGAACACAATGACCCCAACTTTATTCTGAAAACTCAGTTGGAAAGCCAATCTATTCCCTAAAGTGATTTTCAGCACTGTTTAAAAAGCTTGGAAAAATCAGATTAGAGTAAATCAGGTTATGCAGATGTTACCAGAAAGTAACTTCTAAAAATAACTTTATAGATCAATTCAAGTAAGCATCAAATACAGAGATCTCAGCTTTTGCACAGCACTGCACTTGTACCTTAAATAGTTCTGCTCTCAAATGATCAGAATGATATAAGAAGTCTGTAGAAAGTCTGATACAAAAAGATTCTAGTGCATTGAATGGATTTATGTCTTGAAAGTTTTATGTGAACACATTATATACAGTATCTGATGGACCTAATGCGCTATATGGTGTATTTTTGATATCTGTAGGTACAGAATAAGTAGATACTTTAACAAACAAACAAGCTCTTACAATGTATCATCATGATATATAGTATGAACCAATTTTACTCCAGATTTTGCATAATCTTGCCATTGCCAGTGTAAACTTCCACAAGAAATAACAAAGAATCTGTTTACATTTACCGAATGAAAGAAATTTAAAAAAAAAGAAAAAAGAAAAGTAGCACATGCCTAATACACGTCATTGCATGACACACAACTTTTGAAAGCCTGACATCATCAAAGAAAATTTCCTGCAATTTCCGGGTGCAAGTGCTGGAGGAACCAACTAGGGGCAGAGCTCTTCTTGACCTGCTGCTCACAAACCAGGAAGAATTAGCAGGGGAAGCAAAAGTGGATGGGAATCTGGGAGGCAGTGACCATGAGATGGTCGAGTTCAGGATCCTGACACAGGGTAGAAAGGAAAGCAGCGGAATATGGACCCTGGACTTCAGAAAAGCAGACATTGACAACCTCTGGGAACTGATGGCCAGGATCCCCTGGGAGAACAACATGAGGGGGAAAGGGGTCCAGGAGAGCTGGCTGTATTTTAAAGAATCCTTATTGAGGTTACAGGGACAAGCCATCCTGATGTGTAGAAAGAATAGTAAATATGGCAGGTGACCAGCTTGGCTTAACAGTGAAATCCTTGCTGATCTTAAACACAAAAAAGAGGCTTACAAGAAGTGGAAGATTGGACAAATGACCAGGGATGAGTATAAAAATATTGCTCGGACATGTAGGAATGAAATCAGGAAGGCTAAATCACACTTGGAGTTGCAGCTAGCGAGAGATGTTAAGAGTAACAAGAAGGGTTTCTTCAGGTATGTTGGCAACAAGAAGAAAGCCAAGGAAAGTGTGGGCCCCTTACTGAATGAGGGAGGCAACCTAGTGACAGGTTTCAGAGGAACAGCCGTGTTAGTCTGTATTCGCAAAAAGAAAAGGAGGACTTGTGGCACCTTAGAGACTAACCAATTTATTTGAGCATAAGCTTTCGTGAGCTACAGCTCACTTCATCGGATGCATACTGTGGAAAATACAGAAGATGTTTTTTTTTATACACACAAAGCATGAAAAAATGGGTGTTTATCACTACAAAAGGTTTTCTCTCCCCCCACCCCACTCTCCTGCTGGTAATAGCTTATGTAAAGTGATCACTCTAACTGTGCCAGCAGAAGTCCATAGTGCAGCCACAGTTACACTGCCAAAACCTAAATCACTTTTGAAAATGAGTGCCTAAATCACTTTTGAAAATGAGAGACTTAGGGCAAGCCTACACTTAAAATGCTGCATCAGCATTTTACTATGCTGCCAGAAGACTGCTCTCCCATTGGCATAGTTCATCCACCTCCCTGAAAGGTGGAAGCTGTCAATGGGAGCAGCCCTCCTGCTAACATAGCGCCATCTACATGGGGGAAAGGGGGTGTAGATTGGTATAACGTTCAGGGGTGTGGATATTTCACACCCTGAGTGACAGTTATACTGACGCAGGTCTGTAGTGTAGACCAGGCCTTAGTCTCCTAAGTCAGTTAGGTATTGCAACACCGAGTGGAGCAATGCCTAAAAATCTTTAAAAATCTGGGCTTAAATGTCTCCATAGAGTTGGTTCCACAGAGTGGAAATTTATTGCTTTGTATATTCAAGTGTAACATAAATTAGTGCTTAACTGAAACATCACTTGCAGTAAGAAATGAAGGTAATCTGAACATGTGGCTAGATAATCTGTTTTCTTGCTACAGTAACTCTGTTAAAATGCTATCTAGGCTTATCAAACATATTTCTATTTTGATTACCAAATTAGGACATCTAGGCCATGCCTACACTAGAGGTGCTTTACTGATATACATCAGAGCACTTCTAGCATGGATGCAGCTTATATTGGCAAAGCTGCACTTTACCAGTATAGCTTATTCCAACCCAACCTCCCTACCTCCCTCCTTCAAGAACCAAACAAGCTACACCAGTAAAAACACAGTTTTGGCAGTGTAACTGTGTCTGCACTAGGGACTTCTGCTGGCACAGTTAGGTAAGTCAGGGATCATGCCCCTCACCCAGATAGCTATGCCAGCAGAAGTATGTAGTATAGACATGGCCTTCGTTACAGGAGAGTAACAATTTTCAATAAATAATATTTATTTATGAAAATTCAGCATCTGTGTTTGTGCGTTATTTAATTAAAATTAGATACAGTGCCATCACTTGAATCTGACCATTCAAATCCTTGATTTAAAGTACCTTCCTAGTGTAGGTGCAAATCTAGAGAGCTGCTTAGCACCCACAATTTCCACTGTCATCAACAGGAGTTGCAAGTGTCCCTCAAGATTTGGCCCCAAGATCCCACTAAGAACACTGAAAGCCCTTCTCCCATTGAAGCCAATGGGAGTTTTATCAGTGAGTCCAACTTAAGCAGGATCCGTCCCATTGTTAACAGAATGCAACAATGGAAACAGACCGGTGGTGTCACAACAACAAGTAATTCACTGAAGAATGGTGCAGTGATCGTAATTACAGAGAAAGAGAGTAGATAAATAGAAGTAAACACACCTACAGTAACTAGGGTAAAGAACTTTATTTGGAACAAAGCCCATTGCCAACTATGTCCACAGATCTATTCAGGGGACACCATCATAGGGCCTAATCACATCAGCCACACGATCAGAGGCTCGTTCACCTGCACATCTACCAATGTGATATATGCCATCATGTGCTAGCAATGGCCCTCTGCCATGTACATTGGCCAAACTGGACAGTCTCTACGTAAAAGAATAAATGGACACAAAATCAGACGTCAAGAATTAGAACATTCAAAAACCAGTCGGAGAACACTTCAATCTCTTTGGTCACTCGATTACAGACCTAAAAGTGGCAATTCTTCAACAAAAAAACTTCAAAAACAGACTCCAACGAGAGACTGCTGAATTGGAATTAATTTGCAAACTGGATACAATTAATTTGAATAAAGACTGGGAGTAGATGTGTCATTACACAAAGTAAAACTATTTCCCCACGTTTATTCCCTCCCCCCTCTCCCTCTGCCACTGTTCTTCAGACGTTCTTGTCAACTGCTGGAAATGGCCCACCTTGATTATCACTACAAAAGGTTCCCCTCCCCCACTCCCCTGCTAGTAATAGCTCACCTTACCTGATCACTCTGGTTACAGTGTGTATGGTAATACCCATTGTGTATATAAATCTCCCCACTGTATTTTCCACTGAATGCATCCGATGAAGTGAGCTGTAGCTCACTTTGTTAGTTTCTAAGGTGCCACAAGTACTCCTTTTCTTTCTTCTATTTGGAACGATGACAGTTATATCAGGAATCAACAAGGAGCAAATAATATGGCAAAAAGTTTGCCAGTGTAACAGCATAAAAACACCAAAATCCAGAAGCTTAAAAAAACAAACTAAAGTAACACCAGGTAGAGTATTATTTAAAACTTTGCTGCAGGTCATACCTCCAAAATTTGGACCATTGCCCACAAAAGACTGGCTCACTAGAAACCCCCAAGAGTTCCATAGTAGAGTAAAGATCACTTCTTGTATGCAGTGTTGTTGTAACCGTGTCAGTCCCAGTATATCAGAGAGACAAGGTGGGTGAGGTAATATCTTTTATTGGACTAGCTTCTGTTGGTGAGAGAGAAGCTTTTGAGCTACACAGAGCTCTTCTTCAGAGCTGTGTAGCTCGAAAGCTTGTCTCTCTCACCAACAGACACTGGTCCAGTAAAGGATATTACCTCATTCACCATGTCTCTCTAAAGATCAGATGGTGATAACTGGAACTATTTGGAGATTGAACACGACTGCTTTCTACAGTGCTAAGTTAAAATACCTAATATTTCCATTCTAAGGAGCTGAATTCTCTAAGTCAATTAGTTACATTTACTAAAAAAAATACGGTATATACTGAAAAATATGCTATGTAGCTTTTAAGACTTCCCTGTAATTTGAGATAACACAGAACTGTGGCCTAGAAAAATGAACAAACCCTATTTTAACAGCTCCCAGCCTACCAATGACAGGTTTCAGAGGAACAGCCGTGTTAGTCTGTATTCGCAAAAAGAAAAGGAGTTCTTGTGGCACCTTAGAGACTAACCAATTTATTTGAGCATGAGCTTTCGTGAGCTACAGCTCACTTCATCAGATGTATACCGTGGAAACTGCAGCAGACTTTATATACACACAGAGAATATGAAACAATACCTCCTCCCACCCCACTGTCCTGCTGGTAATAGCTTATCTAAAGTGATCAACAGGTGGGCCATTTCCAGCACAAATACAGGTTTTCTCACCCTCCACCCCCCCACACAAATTCACTCTCCTGCTGGTGCTAGCCCATCCAAAGTGACAACTCTTTACATAATCAAGTCGGGCTATTTCCTGCATAGATCCAGGTTTTCTCACATCCCCCCCACCCCCATACACACACAAACTCACTCTCCTGCTGGTAATAGCTCATCTAAACTGACCACTCTCCAAGTTTAAATCCAAGTTAAACCAGAACATCTGGGGGGTGGGGGTAGGAAAAAACAAGAGGAAACAGGCTACCTTGCATAATGACTTAGCCACTCCCAGTCTCTATTTAAGCCTAAATTAATAGTATCCAATTTGCAAATGAATTCCAATTCAGCAGTTTCTCGCTGGAGTCTGGATTTGAAGTTTTTTTGTTTTAAGATAGCGACCTTCATGTCTGTGATTGCGTGACCAGAGAGATTGAAGTGTTCTCCGACTGGTTTATGAATGTTATAATTCTTGACATCTGATTTGTGTCCATTTATTCTTTTACGTAGAGACTGTCCAGTTTGACCAATGTACATGGCAGAGGGGCATTGCTGGCACATGATGGCATATATCACATTGGTGGATGGTGAGAAAACCTGGATTTGTGCTGGAAATGGCCCACCTGTTGATCACTTTAGATAAGCTATTACCAGCAGGACAGTGGGGTGGGAGGAGGTATTGTTTCATATTCTCTGTGTGTATATAAAGTCTGCTGCAGTTTCCACGGTATACATCTGATGAAGTGAGCTGTAGCTCACGAAAGCTCATGCTCAAATAAATTGGTTAGTCTCTAAGGTGCCACAAGAACTCCTTTTCTTTCAGCCTACCGATGTCCATATATTATTCTTCTATTTGTATTCTCTTTGCTTTTTCAACCTAAACCACAAAATGTTTTCACTTATACTTGCATTTTCATTTTGCCATGTTTGTTTTATGGTATTTGTTTCTTAAATCTCTTCTGCAACTCTACAGAGCTGATGTGAGCATCAAAGTCTGCTCGAAGTAACAAAAGTGCAGTCCAGTGGAATTAAATGCAGTTGTGTTTTGATGCTAAAATAATCTTATAAATGCACAGTTTCACTGAATAACAGTGGTGGGAGATAAGAGAGAGTCAGAAGGGTCAGATAAAAAATTATTTGGCTCAAAGAAGCACCAGAAATGTGGATGCTTTTCTGAACACGGCAACAACACTAAAAAGATATGACATTTTGCTCTGGACCCGTCATTAAGAACAGGTTCTCTCAACAACTTTCCAGTACTCCCAGCAGAACTAAAAGCACAGAGGAGGCAGCTGACAGATGGGTTGGACAGTAGTGCATTGTCTTGGGGGTAAAGATTGTAAAGGGAGGCAGGAAGGGAGGGGTTACAATCATTTTCAGCCACAGAGAACTTATTGGCCAAAGTACTTGGAGGCAAAATGAAGGGAATGGAAATTGAGGTATTTTAAACAGTGGTGTGGGGGTGGGCATCATTGTAAACTGTACTGATGCTGCCAGTCTTACCGGGTACCTGCAGCACTGACCCACTTTGAAAAAGAAGACAAAAGTAAAATAATGGAACCTTCATCCCCATCCCATGCACTATTCCTAGGGGTTAATTCAAGAGCACAGTGCAGCCAAGAAAAGTTACCAGCCCAGGCACACAATCTACTCACACATCTATGATGAGGATGATGAATGATTGATGATAATGAAAAAAACATAAGTATACTTTAATTGCCCATGGAAAAAATATTTTTTGTGGAGCAAGTAAAATGTAGCATGGCTACCATAATGGTTTTATCTTCCAGAGGATGGAGTCTTGCAGGACAGCTGCTACTGTGCCCCAGACAGCGCCTGTATGGGACTCCAGAGCAGCACTGAGACTTCAGGGAAAGGTCATTGTCTTCATCAAACATCATGGCAACCATAGTGAAAGACTAAAGGGTATTTCAAAAATGCTGCTATTTAGCTATTTACTTATCACCTACACAAGGTCTGATACACCAGTCCAAAATACAAGGAAAGCATATTCATATTAGATAATAAATAATAATAAAAACTCTTACAAAATCCAAACCTTCCAAACTCCATACAGAGACCTTCCCCCTCCCAGTTGATGAATGCATGTGAATCAGAGGAAGATTACAGAGTGCCATCCAAGCACTGGGAAGTTAGGGGAGAATGAGGTAACCGAGGCAGTGTCTACACTTTTGGCAACATGTAAAAGCTCAGACACTGCATGTCCAACTAGCGAGGGTATAAACAGCAGTGTAGACAGTGAGACATGGCTTAGGCAAGTAGAGCAGAGTGCCTTACATACGTGAACTCTATGGTATATACCCTACATAACTCTCTACACCCCCAAGTAGTGCCTCGTACCTCTACACTGCTATCTTTTGCAGTGTAATGTCCTGCCTCCCCTGCCAGAGCCTTTCCTCACCTCAGTCAAAGGCTCCACAGGAAGCTGCGGTAGCCTTTCGCCCCAGCTGAATTCCAGCCTTTCACTGCAACGAGTAGCAGCTACACATATATAATGCCTATATTCTACATGTTGCAGTAAGTCAGTAAAGACATAGCCTGTTGTATCAGGCATTGGGGTGCTTTGGCGGGGGGAAGACGGAGGAGCTTAGAATCCAAGAACATGTATACTTATTCAGTTCCTCAGTGTAATTCAGTTCCCAATCGTTAAGAGTTAAGTTAAAAACAGCACTCCAGAGCCTTAACGTGATGGCCACCAAACAACAGGAAAGTGACACCATTTATATCACTGGAAAGACAAACTCTGTACCTACACATGCACACTAGTTGTTTCCCTTCTACTTTGATTCTAATGAGAAAAGCTCTTTTTCTAACGTGAAACATTTATTAGTAGTATTATTAGTATTACTCTAGTGCCTAGGAACCCCAGTCATGGACCAGGACACTATTCCTGGACAATTTCTTGGTGCAAGTGCTAGAGGAGCCAACTAGGGGGGGAGCTTTTCTTGACCTGCTGCTCACAAACCGGGAAGAATTAGTGGGGGAAGCAAAAGTGGATGGGAATCTGGGAGGCAGTGACCATGAGTTGGTTGAGTTCAGGATCCTGACACAGGGAAGAAAGGTAAGCAGCAGGATACGGACCCTGGACTTCAGGAAAGCAGACTTCGACTCCCTCAGGGAACGGATGGGTAGGATCCCCTGGGGGACTAACATGAAGGGGAAAGGAGTCCAGGAGAGCTGGCTGTATTTCAAGGAATCTCTGTTGAGGTTACAGGGACAAACCATCCCGATGAGTTGAAAGAATAGTAAATATGGCAGGCGACCAGCTTGGCTTAATGGTGAAATCCTAGCGGATCTTAAACATAAAAAAGAAGCTTACAGTAAGTGGAAGGTTGGACATATGACCAGAGAAGAGTATAAAAATATTGCTCGGGCATGTAGGAATGAAATCAGGAGGGCCAAATCGCACCTGGAGTTGCAGCTAGCAAGAGATGTCAAGAGTAACAAGAAGGGTTTCTTCAGGTATATTGGCAACAAGAAGAAAGCCAAGGAAAGTGTGGGTCCCTTACTGAATGAGGGAGGCAACCTAGTGACAGAGGATGTGGAACAAGCTAATGTACTCAATGCTTTTTTTGCCTCTGTCTTCACTAACAAGGACAGCTCCCAGACTGCTACGCTGGGCATCACAACATGGGGAGTAGATGGCCAGCCCTCTGTGGAGAAAGAGGTGGTTAGGGACTATTTAGAAAAACTGGACGTGCACAAGTCCATGGGGCCGGACAAGTTGCATCCGAGAGTGCTAAAGGAATTGGCGGCTGTGATTGCAGAGCCATTGGCCATTATCTTTGAAAACTCGTGGCGAACGGGGGAAGTCCCAGATGACTGGAAAAAGGCTAATGTAGTGCCAATCTTTAAAAAAGGGAAGAAGGAGGATCCTGGGAACTACAGGCCAGTCAGCCTCACCTCAGTCCCCGGAAAAATCATGGAGCAGGTCCTCAAAGAATCAATCCTGAAGCACTTACATGAGAGGAAAGTGATCAGGAACAGTCAGCATGGATTCACCAAGGGAAGGTCATGCCTGACTAATCTAATCGCCTTCTGTGATGAGAATACTGGTTCTGTGGATGAAGGGAAAACAGTGGATGTATTGTTTCTTGACTTTAGCAAAGCTTTTGACACGGTCTCGCACACTATTCTTGTCAGCAAGTTAAAGAAGTATGAGCTGGATGAATGCACTATAAAGTGGGTAGAAAGTTGGCTAGATTGTCGGGCTCAACGGGTAGTGATCAATGGCTCCATGTCTAGTTGGCAGCCGGTGTCAAGTGGAGTGCCCCAGGGGTCGGTCCTGGGGCCGGTTTTGTTTAATATCTTCAGAAATGATCTGGAGGATGGTGTGGATTGCACTCTCAGCAAATCTGCGGATGATAATAAACTAGGAGGAGTGGTAGATACGCTGGAGGGCAGGGATAGGATACAGAGGGACCTAGACAAATTGGAGGATTGGGCCAAAAGAAATCTGATGAGGTTCAATAAGGATAAGTGCAGGGTCCTGCACTTAGGACAGAAGAACCCAATGCACAGCTACAGACTAGGGACCGAATGGCTATGCAGCAGTTCTGCGGAAAAGGACCTGGGGTGACAGTGGACGAGAAGCTGGATACGAGTCAGCAGTGTGCCCTTGTTGCCAAGAAGGCCAATGGCATTTTGGGATGTATAAGTAGGGGCGTTGCCAGCAGATCGAGGGACGTGATCGTTCCCCTCTATTTGAAGTTGGTGAGGCCTCATCTGGAGTACTGTGTCCAGTTTTGGGCCCCACACTACAAGAAGGATGTGGATAAACTGGAGAGAGTCCAGCGAAGGGCAACAAAAATGATTAGGGGTCTGGAACACATGACTTATGAGGAGAGGCTGAGGGAACTGGGATTGTTTAGTCTGCAGAAGAGAAGAATGAGGGGGGATTTGATAGCTGCTTTCAACTACCTGAGAGGTGGTTCTAGAGAGGATGGTTCTAGACTATTCTCAGTGGTAGAAGAGGACAGGACAAGGAGTAATGGTCTCAAGTTGCAGTGGGGGAGGTTTAGGTTGGATATTAGGAAAAACTTTTTCACTAGGAGGGTGGTGAAACACTGGAATGCGTTACCTAGGGAGGTGGTAGAATCTCCTTCCTTAGAAGTTTTTAAGGTCAGGCTTGACAAAGCCCTGGCTGGGGTGATTTAATTGGGGATTGGTCCTGCTTTGAGCAGGGGGGTGGACTAGATGACCTCCTGAGGTCCCTTCCAACCCTGATATTCTATGATTCTATGATTCTACTCTAGGTGCTGTACAAATACAGAACCAAAAAAAATAGTCCTTGCCCAAAAAAATTTATAACCCTAAGTATAAGGAGAACAGATGAATACAGACAGAAAGATGGGGGAGAACGAGGAAACATTATGCCCTCTAGCACTGCACACCCATACCACCGTGTCATAACATTCTGTTGGAACTGCCAGCAGAGGGCTCTGAACCCCCCATTTTATATATTTATTTCTAAATGCCACTTCATATGCTATTTATACATAACCAAAAGAGCTATTCCTTGCATGAACGTCAGAATGTGGCAGTGATCACAATGGGTACAGCTATCCTTTAAGGACATTGGCAATTATTGTCACCATACTTCCTGTAAGGCAGTTCAAATTGCTTAAAACTTTGATAATGATTACTTGACTGCATTTAAATGAAGGTCGTTTACCCTCCTATTCTCTGCTTGTATAGCGCCTTTCATGCAATGTGCCTCAAGGCTCTTTTCAAAGAACACTAATCAGTACACAAAATTATATTGAAGCAAATAACCTTGTCACAAATTCCATTACACAGTAAAAGCTAAATAAAAAATAATAGCTTTCCTGACTATATTTGAAAATATATCTCCATTTAGTGTCAAGCTTTTCAAGTTGAAGAGAATGCCACAGGGGAGCATGGGTCCCACTGAACAGCTAGGGAAATAAAAAGCTAAGAGATCGCTAAGATACACTTGACCAAGACTATGTTATACCTGATGAACAGAAATGGCAGTGGTAAAAATCAACACATATTAAAACTGCCAGTTAATACCAGAGCCAAATATTTTCCACAAAGGACATAAACTCCAGCTGTTACTGCAAGGTTCCATCAGGCACACCTGCCAGCTGGGAATGGCAATAATGTAGTCTTGCAATAGTTGACTATTTTAAGGTTTGACTGAGGCAAGATTGACATCAACCTGACAATGTTACTTAAAGGAAAACTGTAACCATTTTGCTCAGCCTGCCAGTTCAAAAGGAAAGAAGCATTTCTTGCCATAAATAAGAGTAATTTCTTATCTATAACATATGTACAATCTCCTAGCAGTTCAGACAAATGAAGGTACTTCCTTTACCAGCAAGTGTGGACAGGAGAAAAGACGTCTGATAAAGTCACTCCCATTATACAGGGGGCTTGTTGTCTATTCACTGGCAGCCCTGATGTTGACAACACACTAAACAAACTTCCCTCCCCCCAACAAAATCAGGTGGGATGTCTGGACTGCTACAGAAGGTCATGGATGTTAGAAATTACTTTTCTTTAACCCACTGGACTTTCACAGCAGTATCGAATACTAACAAAATGAGTGACTAGGTCTACTTAAATAGCAGACTACAGTCCCACCCCTAAAAAGGTCACATCAGAAAAGGCTGTTACCTTTAATTACGGCTGATGAAAATTCATATGCAAAAGAGAATCCCTCTGGCTGGCCTGCACAGGACACTAAAATCCAGCCCATGATCATTGGAATCCCGGTGGGTTTTTTTGACGGTTCATTTACTGATGCTACAATACATTTTTAACATTACCCATATGGGAGAAATACCATAGAATGAATTATCTCTGTGATCATGCCTGCAGTCCTGCTCAGCAGCACTTTCTCAGAAGCAACATGAAACCAACAATCCTTCCAGGCACAGGGAGGGTCAAGCAAACAGAAGGGATAGCGGTCACACAATATCCTGAATGGAGGAAGGGGAACACGCTCTCCTTTTTTCACTGTGGTCAGGAAAACAAGAAATGGAGAGAGGCTCAAATAAAACAAGGTAAAGAACAGCAGAAACAAGGGACTGGTGGCAAAGAGAAAAATGCACAAACATGTGAGACGGTCTCTGCTTCTGTTCCCTTGTTTCTGCATTTCTGCCCCCCTTTATTTCAGCCTAAGAATGTGGGAAAAGGGAGTGTGGGGAGACAAAAGAAAGAATAGAAACAGAAATGTTACTGCTAATTTCACTTGTCACTGAATAATTAAGGACATAAAACCACACCTTAGGATTTGGGACTGTCCCATTTTATACTTAGAGGAACAAGTGGAACAGAGGTCCTCCTTACAACCAAAAAATAAAACTCAAATTGCATGGTACCACAGGCCCTACCTCCGCCCAAGGTGATGAAATAGACGCCGTTCATAGAGCCCTCATTAGCTGCCAGCATTTACACAGTTTACCTCCCCATAATAATGTGATCTTTCAGTAAAAACTTTCTTTTTTCCCTTCTTGGGACCCCAACAGAAATGATCTAATGGCCAATTGCCACTTCTTGAATTAATTCTTTTTCAAGTATAGCCTATGAAATCCTATTTCCTAACTATTTATGGGCAAATTTTGAAGCCCTCACTCAGGCAAAGCTCTGGATATGTTTCTCCTCTCTTAATTTCCATGATTTTAAAGCCATCCCATCAATTCTAGTTATATCCTGATGTACCACCCAAAATAATTCATTTTCTTTCTTGAGATGCAGATGTTTCAAATACATGGTGTTCTCCTTTGGTTGTTTCTTAGCCAGGCCATCTTCATTGAGTTACTTTAATTTTTCCTCAGTAAAGTGAATTCCTCTAGCCCGTGATCATTTTCTAAACTTGTGTCAGTTTGCAATATCTTTCCTTCAACATCATTTCCAGAACTGAATAGAGTATCTCAGCTAATCACATCAAGTCACAGAGAGGGGAATGTTTTACTTCCCTGCTGTGTGACATCACTGGTCTGCATATGTAGTCCAAAAATGACATGGAACTTTTGTGATAACACAGCACATTGAAATTTACAGCTACGTTGTTGTCAACTGGTATCATATGTAGGGTGACACTGAGACTAAAAATTACTTTCAAAATGTAGCGCAAGCACCATCTCCACCTTTGCAGAAGGGGCTAGGGATTGCAGTAGCCATACTGAAGAGAAGGGCCTGCAAAAGATAATACTCCCCAAGCTGGGGGGCACTTAGGCTCCTAGACATTATGGTAATACAAATAAAAAATAAAATAAAATTAGTAACTTGTGTGCAACCAGTCCGAAAGTACAACAGAGGGAACCTAACAACACCTCAAATCACTTGTGTGCAGAATTCCCCTGGAGTCACTGCCCACATGTTGGATCTTAGGGAAGAAGAATATTCTCCCTAGTCAGCAACTGTTCAGCCTTCAGGATGTAGCACCACTCTGTATTTTTAGTGCTTGGTTTCAGAATAACTTCCTTTCCTTTAGCAGAACTGGCAGTACTGCCAGGAGATTTAGAGGATTATTCAGCTTCACTTGGACATTAACCTTCTTACAGTATATAAGCAGGTGATGACAACATGAATGAACCCCACTGGAATGGCAAGACTAACTCAAAGAAAAATACAGTAGGATCATAATCAGTACATTGGGCACATAGTCTAAAATGGTACAGTGGATAAAGCACAGGACTTGGTTCTATTCCTGGATCTGCTACTAGAGAAGCCTCACTTAAGCAGTCTGTGGCTTAGGTTTCCCCAGCTGTAAAATGGTGATGCTATCTACCTCGCAGGGCTAGTATGAGACTTTTCTAATTACTGTTTGTGAAACCGTTTGAGAGCCTCAGATGGAAACCTCTATAGACATACAAAATATCAAGAGGAAAAAAACTGTGGGTCATTCCTATCTAGACAGATCTATATGTGGGCAACAAGGGAGTCTAAGGGAGAAAACTGAAATCCCTAAAGGAAGTGGACAGCCTGCAACCATGTCTGTACTTTTCCATCAGCCTCTGTAATTAGCCATGCCACAAGCCCATAAAGGCTAGACCAGCTAACAGACCAAAACTAAGGAAAGGAAACAGATGGAAGGTCCCTGATGGAAGCTGACACTTTTACCAAACAGTCCCAAAGAGATATTACTTCCCAAAGGGGCCAACAGTTATAGATGCTTTGTATGATTTAACTGGGAATTGGTCCTGCTTCGAGCAGGGGGTTGGACTAGATGACCTTCTGGGGTCCCTTCCAACCCTTATATTCTATGATTCTATGATTCTATGTGGGAGTAGGTGAATACATTATGTATTCTAAATGTCTGTGGTCCACAGTGGAATTCCACTCCAGGCCAACATTACACCATAAATGGCATCACATGAAAATTCTGCCACCAGCCAAGAAGAGCTGATTTCTTATTCATTCCACTCAATTCTCCCAAGCACTGCAGCCTCAGCTGAAAATTCACATACTTTCAAACATCTTCTCTGAGACCTCCCTGTTCATTATGGGCATGAGTCTCTCAGCTGTGCAAATCAGCATAGCTTCACTACAGTAGTATGCCAATTTACACCTATATGTCTTTGGGTACTGTCCCTGCTCCCAGCAATATGGAGACTGTCTTAGACACAACTGGAGATGGCAGAGTCCCTTTGGGGATGGCACATGTTAACCTAATAGCTAATTTTGAAAATAAATACACTAAGAGCTCAGAGTCAAGATGTATAGCATGCCATACTAAAGAGGAACAGAATGAGAAGTAAAACTATTAATGGCAATACAATAAAAATCACTGGGAAAAATAAGCAGTAAATCAATTCAGTACAAAACCTAAGAGAACAAAGAGATGCTCAAGGCTATTAAGTACCTGATTCTAGAGAGTTCATTCTGCAGATATCAAGCACCAAAGCACTGAACTGGGAGATAGAGGCAGGGGTGGGAGAAGCATAAATTATCACAGACATTTGTGGACTTTCTGTTAGGATATGTCTACCCTAAAGCCAGAATAGAGTTCCTTGAATTGGTGTGCAGTAAAGTGGGAGGACAGCTACACCACAATGACCCTTTCAAGAGTCTTTGTTTATAAAAAGAAAGTATAAAATACAGAATGCTCATTGACAAAGTCTTTTACAGTCACATTTCCCACTCCTCCGTAATGAGATAATTACAGTTGAATTTCAAACAGCAAAAAGGCATAAATACTTTTTGTAACCTTAGAACTGGCAGTCCTATGGCAATGCAAAAGTAAGTTAAGTTGAACATAAAAATGGGCTGTTTATAAGGGACCAACAGGCACCTTCCATCACCTGTTTAAAAGTGTTTGAACAAGTGCATATGGGGGTGTCACAAGGTGCTGACCTCATAACCAAAGTACCAGCTCCCTTGTGCCAGAGCAGATGCTCCCAGTTGGGCCAATAAAGAGGGCAGGGGCTACACTTGGGCTATAAATGGTCCGAGAGAGCTTAAGTGAGAACAGAGCTGGAAGGGAACAGGACTGGCTGTGGGAAGGAACTAGCTGAGAGTGTGTGTGGCATGAAGCAGGAGCAGCAGGACTGTCAGAGACCCCTGGGAGGGGGGGCAGGGAGAGATCTGAAGGGTGAGCTTAAGACCTGGTTTGTTTGTTGGTTTGCTAAGTTGGACAATAAAATTGCCTCCGACAGACTACGGACATAGCAGTGAGTCATTGGGGCATCTCAATCAGCCCCGGGTACAAGTGAGGCGGATCCTTGGTACCCAGGAAAAAGAAAGTTGAAGCCTGGGTTTGACTGATACCCCGCCTAGTTTGGGTGCCCAGGAATCGACAAAGCCAAAGTATGAAGAAGCCTGCTTTGAGGAAGAAAGGTCCACCCCAAGCTGGTGCCTAGAAGGATCGTAGTGATCTCAGGAGATTCCATTCCAGTTTCCGCAGGGAGCCAGATGACATAAGCAGCAATGAGATGCACCTGGAGCTAAGCATTCAATCATAGAAATGTAGGGCTTAGAGGAACCCCAAGAAGTCAAGTCCTGACATGAGGTAGGACCAAGTAACCTAGACCATCCCTGACAGGGGTTTGTCCAACCTGTTTTTTTAAAAAAATCCAATGATGGGGATTCCATAAACTCTTTTGGAAGCCTATTCCAGTGCTTAGCTGCGCCAATAGTTTATCCTAATATCTAACCTAAATCTCTCTTGCGGCAAATTAAACCCATTAGGTCTTTCCTATTTTCAGTGGACATGAGAACAATCGATCACTGTCCTCTTTCTAACAGCCCTTAACATATTTGAAGACTTGTCAGGTCCCCCAACTCTTCTTTACTTAAGACTACACATGCCCAGTTTTTTAAACCTTTCCTCACTGGTCAGATTTTCTATAATTTTTATCATTTTTGTTGGTCTCCTCTGGGCTCTCTCCAATTTGTCCACATCTTTCCAAAGTGTGGTGCCCAGAAGAGGACACAGTGCTCCAGCTGAGGCCTCACCAGTGCTGAGTAGGGTGGAACAATTACCGCCCCGTGTCTTACATAGAACACTCCTGTTAATGACAATATTAACCTTTTTTGCAACTGCATCATACTGTTGTTTCACATTCAATCGGTGATCTACTCTAACCCCTAGAGCCTTTTGAGCAGTACCAACAACCTAGCCAGTTATTCCCCAGGTTGTAGTTGTGCATTTGATTTTTCCTTCCTTCCTGGAATATTTTGGACTTTTCTTTATTGAATTTCATCTTGTTGGATTCAGAGCAGTTCTCCAATTTTTCAAGGTCATTTTGAATTCTAATCCTGTCCTCCAAAGAGCTTGCAGCCCTTCCCAGCTTGGTATCATCTTCAAATTTTATAAGCATACTCTTCACTCTATTATTGAACTCATTAATGAAAATATTGAATAGTACCGGACCCAGGACTGACCCCTGCAGGACCACACTAGATACTCCCTCACCGTCTGTCAACGAACCAGAGATAACTATTCTGAGTACGGTCTTTCAACCAGTTGAGCACCCACTTTATAGTAATTTCACCTAGATCACATCTAGACTGCTTATGAGAACATCATGTGGGACTGCGTCAAAAGCCTTAGTAAAATCAAGCTATATCACTTCTACTGATTCTGCCTTATCTACTAGGCCGGTAACCTGTCAAAGAAGGAAATTAGTTTGATTTGGCATGACTTGTTTTTGACAAATCTGATTTGGCGATTCCTCATAAACCTTTCATCCCCTAAGAGCTTACACGTGCATTGTTTAATAATTTGTCCCAGTATCTTTCCAGATAATGAAGTAAGGCTGACTGGTCAACCCCTGGCCCACCTCATCATCTTGACAACCTAAATATATCTACAAAAAGAAAAAGGAGTACAAATCTGTGCTGGAAATGGCCCAACATGATGATCACTTTAGATAAGCTATTACCAGCAGGACAGTGGGGTGGGAGGAGGTATTGTTTCATGGTCTCTGTGTATATATAATGTCTTCTGCAGTTTCCATAGTATGCATCCGATGAAGTGTGCTGTAGCTCACGAAAGCTCATGCTCAAATAAATTGGTTAGTCTCTAAGGTGCCACAAGTACTCCTTTTCTTTTTGCTTTTCTTCTTATCTTTTCTTTGCATCATGATAATTTACAGTTGTGCCTTCAATATTGTCGCCTTGAGAAATTGCCAGCTTTCCTGAACTCTTTTTTCCCTTAGGTTTTCTTCCCCTGGGAATAGAACTACCAGTTCTCCGACTTTGCAAAAGTCTTCTTTTTTGAAGTCCATTGTCCTTATTGTGCTGCTCTCATTCCTTCCTTTCCTTAGAATCATGAAATCTACCATTTCATGATCACTTTTACTCAAATTGCCTTCTGCCTTCAAATTCGCTACCAATTCCTCCCCATTGGTCAGAATCAAGTCGAAAATAGCCATCTCGCTGGTTACTTCCTCCACTTGCTGAAATGTAAAGTCCCCAATACAGTCTAAGAACTTAAAGTCTTGTGTCCTGGATATTGCTTGAGGAGCAGTAGCAGTAACTCCTGGAGTTTCTGAAGATGAATAGTGTCAGGGGCACAGGTTTAAAGCAGAAAAGAGGGGTTCAAAGCCTGTGAAGCGTGAGGCCCAGTGGAGGGAATATTTTGCCTGGTGGTGAGTGGGGTATATAAGAAGTGTTTGCCCCATGTAAATTGTGCTTTTTAGATTGTCTCGGCTCCATGGAGCACAGAAGAAATGGAGGAGATGCTCAGCGAAACCCCGCTTGTTATATGACTTAAGAAGGGACACGGATGGGGGGGCTCTCAGGGGTGGCATCCTTTTATTGAAGTGCAGGGCCACATTAGAAGGTACTGCCCCAATAAGAACACAGACTATGGGAAACTTTGTTGCTGAAGATCTGAGTGTCCCAGTTGTTAGTGTGATCACTGGGAGGTTTGGACCAGGAGGGGTAGATGCTCTGAGTGTTTCACGTGTGGGGAAATGGCATACATCTGATGGGTCTGGACCCTTGAAGAATGAACTTGGGGGAAAATGGTGGAAGTGGGAGAGCCCTGCAGAGTGAGGAAAATACCTCCTTAGGTGGAGGTGCCAAGACAAAAAGGGGCACTGGGGAGCAGAAGCTCATGGCAGAGACAAAATAATATATAGTGGGGACTCAGACAGAGCCTCGGGCTGATCAGTGTGCAGCAGGGACCCACACATGGTTTCAAAGGAGCCATGTTTGTGAGATAGGCACAAGGATGGAAACTCCTCCCAGGTCACCCCTCACACCCTGTCTGTGACAGGCTCCTCACCAACTGCCACCAAACCTTCCCTTCTGAAGACTTATATCCCTCCTGCATGAGAGGGAAAGAGCAGTGATAGATTCATCACAACCAGGTCTTCACACTGCCCTTGTGGACTTGTTGCTGCTCAGAAGATTCATCAAATGGATTAATACCACTGACCTTTGGTGGTTACTGGAGGTGTGACTGACTTATTCTCCTCCTGGCCCTTTTCCCACTGTAACTCCCACGTTAAACTTGAACCAATTAATTCTAGATCAGCAGTGAATGAAACCTTACAGGTAAACAGTTGGGCTGATTTGCATCCGGATGTTCTAAGTATTATTGAGATGCCCTGAACTGATGCCCCAAGTAGTAGCCTGGGAGGAGTGTGGTGACTATAGACACTGGGAAAGCTCTTTGAGGCCCACCAGGTGCCGAAGCTCCTAGCTTGCCTGAGCCAGGGTGTACGAGGCACTACCAGGAACTGTTTAAAAAAAAGTTGGTACCCACAGCACTCCGGAGAGTGATGATTACACCTGCACCTCCGTGAGAGCTAGTCCTACTATAAGGGCAAAATATAGCCTAAGACTGTGGCAGGAGAAGCACTTTGCCAAAGACAAGTCAGAGCTGAGTTCCCCAGTTTTCAACCAGGATAAAATATCACACTTTTTAACAGTGTTCATTGATAAAGTGCAAGATGCTCAAGGCTAAAATCATCTGAGAAGTGGAAAAAAGCAAGATGGCAGTCAGAATGGTGTGATGTAGAGATGTGATACCTGCCAGCCCCAGAGAGGTTTTGGTGGGACCAGTAGAAACTTCTCCAAGCATTGCCCTGGGACCAGTGATCAAAAATGAAAGAAGCTGATCCCTGCCAAGGACAAAAGACACTAAGGCTCCAAGACATAAAATATGAGACAGGACAAAAGACCAAGAAAGGACAGTAAATCATTACCAAAGTATACTTAGAAACTCCATCAGAGAAACAGGAAAATAAATCAAGTTATTTAACAAAAAAATAAAAAGGTCCCAATGACTAACAACTCCAGAAAAGCCACATGTGCTGAATCACCAAGAAATCCAGTTTCATCAGTCCAGATTCATGGCACAGGAAACAGCTGCAGAATTTCTGGCATCTTCTCAGTTGATAGTCTTTCTGCTATCCCTCTGCAAAAGGCTGTTTTCAGAATTGTACTGTCTCCACCGGCCAGCTGTACACAGGCAGAAAATTTCTAAAAAACAGCATGCTCAACCTTCACTTTCCCTTTCTTTTCCTCATCTCCCTCCTGTTTGCCCTCAGTTTTATACGTACATTGTTAAAAACAGTTTCACACATCCATCCTTCTGCACATCTTCTTTAGCTACCACTGCTCTGGCTCTTTTCCAGTAAGCTAAACTGGGATTTCTAAAACCAGTTAACTGTGCTGCAGGTTGTTTTCAGAAGTGCTGATTCAATGTTGTAGAAGAGGTGAATCAATAATGACCAACAACTCAAACACAAAAGAGAGGAACCATTTACAGTTCTTCCTTCCAGCAAGATGACAAAACATCTTCCTTTTTTCCTCCTCTCTGAAACTTCCTATGGACTGTGTTCTGCCAGCAGGTGGAAAAGATCTGACCAGCTGAAGCCAAAACGAGTCTTTTGGAGAGTGATCAGTTCTGATTGTGTGGATTTTTTGGTTTGCTTTGATTCCCTGCCACTATTGCCCTTTGCAAACAGCAGTAGGTATCCTCATAACATCCTTTATTAAACAGTAAAGTTTGTTTCCTAACCTGTAATTTTCAACTGGACAAGTGTTCTCAGTCCATTTGTGAGACAAGGCCTACCTTTTGCCTTTATTCCATGCTTTGGAGGCAGACACCAGACCCTCATGAATTCTCCCCCTAGCCCCAAAGCTGATTTTTGGGGTCGCCTGATGACACACTTAAGTTACTCTTGACACATTAACAGCTCAGGCATACTGCTATAGCTGAGGACACATAAAAGACTAAGAACAACATTAGAAAAATATTACCAAAAGAAGCAGGAAAATACAAGTATCTCTTTATCTCCTTCTCCCCACCTACCACATAGTAAAATAAACAACTAAAATGTTTTGCTAGATCAATGTCTCTCATTCACCCTCCACATGTTATTCTCTTGCGTTTTCAAGCCAATATGGCTTAGAGAATTCTTAGATAAGCACAGGTGGATTCTGATGGTGAGGCAAGTACCTGCCTGCCGTCGATAAAATTACAGGTAAAGAAACCAGTTCTATCTTTCTTCCACGTAGGTACTTCCTGCCCTGTCAGCCAGGTATGGGAAATAGCAAAAGCATTAACAAACATCTGCAATAAATGGAAGAGGAAAATTAGACACAACAAGGACAGAACACATAGTCAAGCCCTTCAGTACAAGCATCTGGATTACAGGAAACTAAAGAAAGACTAGAAGATCTTTAATCCAAAAGCCATGTTAGTGAATCCCAAAACTTTTCTTGTCGTACCTGGTAGAAGAACGCACTGAAGATCAAGTTGATACAAGGTAGATCACATTGCAAGTTACCCTAAGCTCATCTGCTCATGAGGAAGGGATACACCTGGTGGAGTAAATCCTAACTGTTGTAGAGGAGTCTCTACTGAACAACTTGTAGGCCTGAATAACGGCTTACATTTAGGGTGACCAGATGTCCCGATTTTATAGGGACAGTCCCAATTTTTGGGTCTTTTTCTTATATAGGCTCCTATTACCCCCCACCCCATCCCAATTTTTTCACACTTGCTGTCTGGTCACCCTACTTACATTATCCATCAAAAAATAGTGGATTTATAAGCTTTGTACCCTTTCTAAAATTCCCCATGTAAAACAGCATCAAGCTTCTTCTCAGTTGTTATATACAAGATTTTATTTTGTGCTCTGGCCACATTCAGAAGCATGAAGTTGAGTTACCAGGGTGTGGAGGGCTGTGGTTCAAATAAAAATAAATAAATAAATCAGTAAGACATCCTGGAGCTGGCATAAGAACTAAACATCATCAGGAAATAATTTCAAATACATTGTTTTAATAGACAGTAACTGCCAGTGTGCTCACTCTTCCTGCCAGTTATTGCCAAAAGGACAGCCATCTTGGGGGGTGAAAAAATAAAGGGAAGCTTTTCTTCTTGGCTAAAAATGAGGATCTTCCTGAAGACTTACTGCAGTGGCTCCCAAACTTTTCAGGGTTGCACCATGACTCCGGGGGGTGGGGCGTAACAGGGGTAAGGAGGACGAGGTTGGGGCCACAGCTGGGGGCTGATCTGGCCTCCGGCTGGGGGCAAGACTGGGAGCAGAGCCCCAGCCAGGGCGCGGGTGTAGAGCCAGGTGGTGCTCTCTCCCCACTTCCTGTGGGAGCTGGCCCGGGCCCTACCTCACCCTCCAAAAATTCTTCAGCACCCCCAGGGGGGCTCGCCCCACAGTTTGTGGGCTTTTGACTTACAGAAACAGGTGAAGCTCCATTGCTCAACCAGCCTCCTAACAGGCTTAAGAAGCATTTTTGATAATTGACAACCAAACCATGGTTCTCCAGGACCTAGATAGTTCTGGTGGATCGAAGAGCAGTTGCTTCATATGACTGAGTCTTCAACACAAAATCATACAGGTAGTGGTAAATCTGTGTTCCCTGACTATCAGGATTGCATCCGCTTTGTGAAAATACACGAGACCAAAGGCCATTGCCTGAAATTGTTATTGATCATGTCTGATTGCAAAGCAATGATAGCTTTGGTGAGATAAGTGAATCAGAACATGGAGACAGACCTCTGAGCCTGGAAGAGCAAAAATAATCCTATAGAGCTGCACCTTAAATTGGAAAGGCCAGAGACTCCATGTGGAAATGGGTCTTGTACACTGCTAAATTCATACCAGGCAAAAACCAACTTATGTCGTCCATGAAGAATGGTGAATACAAAGCACAAGAACCTTTCATCCACAGGAACTGCAACCAGTGGCCTCTATCGTGAGAGGACTAGCCCACTGTTTTCATCTAAGAAAATCCCAAAAGGATGTAATGCCTCCTTGCACATCGTGCACCACCTAGATTGATCCCTAGCCCTTAGGATGGTCTGGCTGGATGTTGGGTCCATCACTGGTGATCTTTGCCACAGAAGCTTTTGGGGACATGATTGCTGAACGTGTGGTCTAAATTCCCTGGTGAACGTGCTTCAGAACTCATTGGTCTTCCTAATAATATGTCTGTAACGGAATGCTGCTGAAACCGAAACAGTGCTGATGGAGGCAGTTGCTGGGTTTGGCTACCAATATCCTAATTGCAGATTTTGTCCTTCTGCTTAATAAGGAGCAGCTGATGAAGACAATGGGAATCAAAAACGTCAATCAACCACGCTTCACCTTTCCTCGGCACCCACATTTCAATGTCATGCAATAACGTTGGTATAACTGTGGTTCAATAGAGCTACAGCTTTGTGGCAAGCCTGATGTCACAACATCTCCAGAGAGGCCCATAACATGGTGGTAGCTGCTGCTATATGAGGATCCGTGTCTTTCAAACATCCTCCAGCACTTCCCACATTATTTGACATTTGCCATCTGCTCAGTATCCAACCTGGACAGGTTAATACTGAGCTCGTTGCCATCTAGAGCTGGAGACTGCTTGATGGTAATTGAGAGCTGTAACTGAAATCTAGAGTTGGAGGCTGCCTTCTGTGGCATTGAGCTGAATGCCATTTTTCTTTGAGACCTCAGATGTGCTGATAACATTGCCATGTTGGCTCAGTTTAGTGAATTGCTGCAGCTAATGACTGATTTGGTCAGGCAAGAAGCAGTGTGCATAGGTCTAGTTATTAATCTGGCCATTACCATCAAGCAGTCTCCAACTCTAGAGTAGCAACCGATGAAGAGGAAAAAAAATCCTGCCTTATTCTGGCCTAGGGAAGACTGGTTTGCCTTTCTTCCTTCATTCCATTTGGAGAGGGTCCTGGGCTGGGAGGAAGGTTCTGTTACTTTAAATGTGCAGTGAATAAGACCCACACATCAACTTTATCCAATACAATAAAGGTGAGATAAGAGAGAGTCAGACATCTGAGGCCAGAGAGTTTGTGGGGGATGGTCTGACCTCACAAGAAGAAGAGGATATTTAGGACTCTCTTTCTTTGATGCTTATCTTGATGCTGATGAAGAAGTTCAAAGCCCCTAAAACCTAGTCTTCCAAGAGAGAGAGGAAATGAGGTTTGAATCTTCTATGAGAATTCAGGACCTCAGGTGTTTTGCCTGATGATTTGAGTGCAGGTGGTTGCGAGAGTCAAAGAGGCTGTTTAAATAACAAAGCTGTCCTTAGAACAACAAACCCTAGCTGACCTCTGTGAAGACTGATATGGAGAGGCAGTGGGGCCTGGCTCAGAGCAGGAAACATACTGGACTTTGGTATTTTTGCCCTCCTTAAAATATTTGCAGCAGTCTTGCATTTTGTTCATTTCCTTCTTCTCTAACTGACCTGTTCCTTTGATTCTGCTGTCATGTTTAGCCAAGTCCTGAAGAAGTAGTAGGAGAAAACTGGTTGTGAATTCCCATAAGACAGATTCTGCTTAGGCAAATCAGCAGCAGAACTCCTTTGATGGCTGTTTCCAGTGCTGCTGTCAAATGATGAAGTGGCTGCAAGCACATGGAGCTGAAGCCCCCCTTTGATCTGAGCCATAGGCTGTGCTTCAATAGCTGGTAGTTCTGAGAAAGTACTAAAGATAAGTGAATTACCTGGTACCCCTGAAATACCACCAAATGACCCTCTTCTTATCAGAACTGCTGCTAGAGTTGAAAGGACAGGTGTGTGTGTGTGTGTGGGGGGGAGCCAAATACATCTAGAAAGCAGGATTAGCTCTGAGAAACCTGCCTTGCATGGAGCCAGAGGACTGGGCTTTAAACAGGTCTCTGTACTTCAAGTCAACCAGTAGGTGGAGACACCAATCTTACGAGGATGGGGGAGGGGCGTTACATAGGAGATGGTGTGTCTACTGTCCTGAGAAGAAAGATGGCCTTATGGTGGAAGGTCAGGACTGGGATTCAGGTATTCCATTCATGGTATTGCTGCAGACTTCCTGTGTAAATTTGAGCAACTCATTCAATCTCTTTGCGCCTCAGTTCCCCATCTGTAGCATGGGGGTAATATTACTTTCTTTTTCCCACCCTTTTTAGTCTGTTTAGATTGTACTAATGCAGGGGTGGCCAACCTGTGGCTCCGGAGCCACATGCGGCTCTTCAGAAGTTAATATGTGGCTCCTTGCATAGGTGCTGACTCTGGGGCTGGAGCTACAGGTGCCAACTTTCCACTGCTCAACCCCAGGCCCTGCCCCCACTCCACCCTTTTCACCAAGGCCCCTGCCCCTTCCCATCCCCTTCCCCTGAGCCTGCTGCACCCTTGCTCCTCCCCCCTCCATCTCAAAGCCTCCTGTACACTGCAAAACAGCTGATTGTGGCGGGCAGGAGGCATGGGGACAGAGGGGGAAGTGCTGATCGGCAGGGCTGCCGGTGGGCAGGGGGTGCTGGGAAGGCTGATGGCGACTTCTAATGTATTACTGTGGCTCTTCAGTAATGTACATTGGTAAATTCTGGCTCCTTCTGAGGCTCAGGTTGGCCACCCCTGAGCTAATGTAACTACATACACACTCTGGGTGTGTAGTAATTCTACGTGCAATATCAAAGTATAGACAGAAAAATACAAGAAACACTGTACAAGAAACACAAAGTCATAACAGAAAGATAGTCTCTTGCATTTTTCTGTCCCCTCTTTCTCCCCACCTTTCACCCCTCCAAAAGCACTGGGAAACACCTTTTCCTGACACTACTAGGTTTTATAACTCAGGCGTAACAAATAGCTGTAGCAGAGGAAATTATGTAACTGTTTTATGGATTACTTTTCTTTAGTTTGCTATTAAAATAACCATAGAATAATAGAAATGGAAAGCTGGAAGGGACCTCGAAAAGTCATCAAGTCCAGCCCCTCCTCTGTGGCGGGACAAAGTAAACCTAGATCATCCCTGACCAGTTTGTGTCCAACCTGTTTTTAAAAACTTCCAAGGATGGGGATTCCACAACCTCCCTTGGAAGCCTATTCCAGAGGTTAACGACCCTTATAGTTAGAAAGTTTTTCCTAATATCTAACCTAAACTTCCCTTGCTGCACATTAAGCCCATTACTTCCTGTCCTAACTTCACTGGACATAGAGAACAATTGATTACAGTCCTCTTTATATCATCCCTTAAAATATCTGAAGTCTGTTAGAAGGTCCCCCCAGTTCTCTTTTCTCAAGACTAAACATGACCAGTTTTTTTAACCTTTCCTCATAGGTCAGGTTTTCTAAAACTTTTATCATTTTTGTTGCTCTTCTCTGGACCCTCCCTACAATTTGTCCACCTTTCCTGAAGTGTGGCACCCCAAACTATACACAGTGCTCCAGCTGAGGCCTCACCGGTGCCAAGAAGAGTGGGATAATTCCCTCCTGTGTCTTACATATGACACTCCTGTTAATACACATCAGAATGATATTAGCCTTTCTTGCAAATGCATAACACTGTTGACTCGTATTCCATTTGTGATTCACTATAAACCCCAGATCCTTTTCAGCAAATCCTTTTACTATCACCTATCCACTTATTCCTCATTTTGTAGTTGTACATTTGATTTTTCCTTCCTAAGTGAAGTACTTTACACTTGACACTTTATTGAATTGTATCTTGTTGAATTCAGAGAAATTCTCCAATTTGTCAAGGTAATTTTGAATTCTAATTCTGTCCTCCAAAGTGTTTTCAACCCCTCCCAGCTAGGTGTGATCTGCAGTTTTTATAAACATAGCTCTCTACTCTATTATCCAAGTCATGAATGAAAATATTGAATAGTATCAGACCCAGAACTGACTCCTGCAGGACCCTATTAGATATGCCCTCCCAGTTTGACAGTAAACCACTGATAACTACTCTTGGAGTACACACTTTCAAAAAGTTGTGTACCCATTTTATAGAAATTTCATCTAGATCATTTACCTAGTTTGCTTATGAGAATGTCATGTGGGACTGTGTCGAAAACTTACTAAAATCAAGATATATCACATCTATCACATCACATCTGCTTCCCTGCTATCTACTAGGCCAATAATGCTGACAAAGAAGGAAATTAGGTTGGTTTGGGATTATTTGTTCTGTACAAATCCATGCTGGCTATTCCTTATTACCCTATTATCTTTTAAATACTTACAAATTGATTGTTTAAAAATTTGTTCCAGTATCTTTCCAGGTATCGAAGTTAGGCTGACCAGCCTATAAAAAGGGGAACAAAGAGTACCTCTCTTTAATTCCCCAGGTTCTATGTTTACCCTTCTCCAGTCTTCAGGGACCTCACCTGTCCTCCAGGAGTTCTCAAAGGTAATTGCTGATGGTTTAGCTAGTACCTTCAGTAACCTAAGATGAATTTTGACAGGCCCTGCCAACCTGAATACATCAAACTTATATAAATATTCTTTAAGCTAACCTTTCCCTATTTTGGCTTCCATTCCTTCCCCATTGTTAATATTAATTCTGTTGAGTATTTGGTCACTATTAACCTTTTTAGTGAAGACTGAAGCAAAACAAGCATTAAACACCTCTTCTTTCTTAATGTCACCAGTTATTAGCTCGCCTTCCCTCCTAAGTAAAGGACCTACATTTTCATTCATCTTTCTCTTGCTCCTAATGTATTTAAAGATCCTCTTCTTATTGCCTTTTCTGTCCCTTGTTAGGTGTAACTCATTTTGTGCCTTAGCCTTTCTGATGACGTTCCTACATTTTTGTGCTATTCTTTTGTACTCCTCCTTAGCCATTTGTCTACTTTTCCACTTTTTGAAGGATTTATTTTTGATTTGCAGGTTTTTAAGGAGCTCCTGATGGAACCATATTGGCCTCTTACCGTTCTTCCTATTTTTCCTTTCCATCATGACTGTTTGCAGCTGTGTTATCCTTGTGAAACTGTCAGCTCTCCTGAGCTCCTTTTTCCCTTTGATTTTCTTCCTATGGGATCTTACCAACCAGTTCTTTGAGTTTGGTAAAGTCTGATTTTTTTGAAGCTAGTGATTGCTAGTGGAGTAGAAAAACCAAACAAAAACAAATTCACGTCAAAAAATAGTTTCCCACCTAGATACCAATGTTTCTTCAGACAATACAAGAAATTAACAAACATAAACGTGGGGTCTCAAAACAGAGAAACCTTTCAGCTTCAGCACAGGGCCTCTGATCCAACAGACTGCACTGTTATTTTCACTAAGACAAATAACTAAGGAAACAAAACTGAAAAAAAGTAAATCTATTATGAAGAATTCCCACATGTTATTTTATGAAAAAATCTATAATATTATCCTCTTGGTGTGCAAGCTACAAGGATAAAAAATTGCCCAACAAATCAGGATGTAGAAAGGGCTTTCATCAACAGGGAGACATATATCAGCCAACAAGTTCCAACAAGCTGAATAATCAGAAACAGGGAAAAACCTGATCTAAGCATTAATAATTCAATTAGTATTCATTGAATAACACTGATTTTAATGAATTTATTTCACATCACTGTTGCTGTCCAATGTACTTTTATAGGGTTTCCATTACAGTTTAACAATTATTAGAGTATGAATCTGCTAAGTACTCCCTCTTTAAAAACAATAAGGTGATCTGAACATAAGAAATAATTTTGAAAGTGCTAAAAGGGACAGTAAGAAGTTTTAGTATTTAATAAAAAAATAATTTAACTGCTTAAGACTGCATATTAGTTACAGAATGTGTGTGCAAAATGTAAAGAGAATGCATACTACTTTTGGGCCCTGATTTTAAATTTTGTTTAAAAAACTAAATAAATTAAAATTAGTTTCTGCCATGACCCAAATTTGGGATTATTTGTTTTCTCATCTGCAGGTAATGTCATCACCTACAGTCCCAGAAGAGTAAGGAATATAGCTCTTGGCTTTGCAAAAGGGACCGGTTTTCATTAAAAGATATATGGCTCAATTCATGCATATGACTGATACTCAGCAGGTCAAGGGAAAATCACAAAGGAACTCATGGGGTGGTGGTGAAATCCCAATTCCCCAATCCCACTTATCACCTGAGCTGTATTCTGTAATTATTGTTTAACTCATGTAATGTTCTCCCATCAGCACAACAGATAATATGACTTAAGCCAACAATCCAATTAACATACACTGTGTTAACTTAATTCAGTGTATTGAAATATTGGGGAAAACTACATTGGCCATAGCATTTACATATACACAAGCTTGCATTTGCACAATACAATATTTAGCAGTCATGTGATCTTTAACAAAAGCAGACCCCATTTCTAATTTACAGCTGTCACTCTGCCTTGAGCTCACCCAACATATTCTGAAAATTACAGGACAAGTCTCTGTCTGGTGAAGCATGCAGACCCGTTAGATCAGCTATTGTAGTTCTCACATTTGTTGGACTCCATTATGGCATACAGTCACAGAGCCATGATGGAGACAGAGTGGCGTTCTACTGCTCCAATGGAGACTCCAAGTGACATGGTGCTTCCAGAAGCTCTGGGCACTATGACTGTTGAGCCAGTCAGATAGAAGATGCTCCCTTCTGCACTAAGATATGTCCCACTATGCTTGGCTCTTGTAAAGGATGCACTCACACAGGGGACAGTCACAATGCTGATAAACTATAAAGTAGAGATATACAGAACAAGGTAATTTAGATGAACAGCAAACCTGGTATCAGCAAAACCAGTCTGATTTGCTTGGGTGCACCACAATAATACTCTAAAAATACATATGAACTCCTTGATATTTAGCTATCACCTGGCATTCATCAGTTGCTGAAGTGATGGAACATAACACCACACTATAATTTTTTTGCAATATATCAGGTAAAATTTTAAAGCAAACATGCTGATTTTGGATCCAATTCTCATGCTCTTTTATCTAGTTGGGTGGCTACAAATCAGTGCTGTGTTAAGTCCAAGTGGCTGAATTTTTTAAGCAAGGTGCTTTGCTGCTGATAAATCTCAAATTAGAAGTCAATTTTTATTACAGCTTCCACAGGTTCAGATTTTGTTGCAAGGGAAAAAGATTCTTTAAATCTTTCCCGTTGCTCAACTGTCTTTGCCCAAGACACCTTTTCACATCATAATTCTTACATTATTCACCAACAATACCCATTTGTTTTCTTGGCTCCACTTGTTTTTATATTAACATCTTCTGCATCATGTGAGCTTACATACGGTAAGTTTTATGTGTAAAGAAAGCCCATAAGTAAAACTATCCACTATCTAAATGCTCCTTTTGTCTCACCCTGTTTAGCATACATTTATGGATACACAAATCATAGAGGTACAAGCACTTGTGCTGTCTTTAAGTGTGCAAATACCTCAGCAAGAAGCAATGCCTGCTCGTACATATTATCACAGTATAATACAACAGAACAGTTCGTGTTCCTGGTATCTTTCTTAAAAATATTGTAATTGACTTATCAACGAAACTCAACCAGCCATAATATAAAGGTCAAATATTTTTTTACACCTACACCCACACCCACACCCACACCCACACCCACTTTGTACAATACTGAAACACATTATTTTCCTAGCTGGCATGACATGGCATGCAATTTTACACACCATGCTGTACCAGCTTGTGGTAACTAGATAATGATCATTATCACTGAAATCAAATAACTCATTGCAAGTCATCACTGTAAATGACCTCTGGTACACATCAGTTTACACACAGGTATATATTTGCTAAGCTTTTTATCTGTAGACAAAAATAGTCCAATTGCACTGTGGGAGTTTTATGAAGAAAAGCAAGGCAAATTATATTCCCATTTGCCAGCTAGTTTGCTTGCTGTGGTTTGCTTGAAACAATGAAGACAACCGGTTCCTCCTCCTCATTTGTTCTGATAAGCAGGATGACAACTAATCAGCATTTAGAGTGTTCCTACTCTTTCTCCTCCCTTCTCTGCTTATACAGTCTGTTATCTTCCAGTCAAGAAATTTGTAAGTCTTCTCTGGCACCCTAAGACCTGGTCTCCAAAACCAGGTTTCAAAACAAGAAAGTCTTGTAGGATGAGCGCCTGTGGGACTATGATAAGCCTTCCAGTGTGTGACAGACACACACAGACAGTGGGTTCTGTATAGCAGTGCCCTATGAGAAAACACCCTGGGGAGGGAAAATAAGACATTCAAGGCTGAACTAAAAAAGGAGCCTGCAAGTGAGGGAAGTGTAACCTCCAACCTCTTCATCCACTTAGCCTTCACGTAGAGCTTCTAACAGAAGATCTGCCCAAAGCATTCTGCAGTCAAGGGCTAAGTCTTCAGACACTTCCATAATAAAAAAAAGTACAGAGAACAGTAGGTGTCAAGATTCCTACAAATGATCAAAAACGTTTCCACTGGATAATGGACAATTGTTTGAAGAGTCAAAGTTTACTTTAATTTCACGTTAAATTATTGTTTTGACAAGAGCTGATGGAACTTATGCCACTAAATGCTTTTCATCTCATACACTTTGTTTAAAAGACATATACACTTGGCTTTCCTAACTCAAACACCATATTATTTTTGGGGCCTGTAACAGGGCACAGGTGGGCCCCTCTATCTTCTGCCACTTTTGCACCCACAAACCAGCCAGAGACCTCTATTTTGGTGCAATCACCCATGCTCTCTATTTACAGTACAAGTTCCCACCACCTTGTAGCTACAGACAGCGTCAGACTTACAGCCTTAGGGACTGCTAGATTCTACAGCCAGCAGGGGAGCGCAGCCTCCAATTCCCAACTTCTCCCTTTTCTCTCCCGCTGGCTTCTTTCCTGCCAGCCTTTATGTAGCCCCCGGCTAATGATGCTGGCAGCTGTTCCCTGTTTGCCACTTAGGCCTGGGCTCACTCAGCCAGCTCCAATTCCTTTTTCCTGATTGGAGGTAGCATGACAGAGGGCTGGCTCAGGGTTTCCTAGCCAGCACCCTGTCACAAGGAGGAGAAATACTCCCTTAGCACTGATGAGCAAAGAGACTTACACTGAATTACACTTGCTCTTTTAATGCTTGCACAAGTAACAGCAGGTGCACCTTGATCCCTCCTATTCTCTGCCTGTGGCACATACTAATCTAGACTCCTGTGGGTTGCAATTCTTTGGTCTCATTTAGGTTGTTGGGTTTAGTGTGCGGGTGCCACTGTTGGTGGCCTATAACATACAGACTAGATTGAATCTAGTGGTCCCTTCTGGCCTTAAACTCTATGAGAAACAGGAGCTGAAGATTCAGACAGGAGTAAAACATAAGTAGCTTAATGGACTCATGTATAGCAAAGGGGAAAAAAAACAGATGGACAACCAACACGAGCATCATTGCTCTGAATGTAAAGTCATATCTGCTTTATTTAAAACAGAAGCTAGAGGGTAATTTTGCAAAGTATCAATACTAGCTTATGGCTCACTAATAGCCACAAGGCTGGAAAACATCACCTTCTGCTCTAGATGGGCTTCAACATTGCAATGAATCAGTTTGTCAAGATCTTTTGTGTCCTCTTGGGAAGGGCAAAGAAGAAAAGCAGCCAGCCCTATTCCTTCTGCTTCCAAGAGTAGCTGCAACCTACAGCTGACTCTATCTTCCTTGAGAAAGATTTAGAGGACTACAATACCAAGGTTGTTAACTCTGCTGCATGTTAAGTGAGGGCTTTCAGTTTCTTCTCCACTATCATGATTAATTCTTCAGTGGCAGCCAGAGATCCTCTAGACTCCTCTGTCATTTTAAGAATCACACTGCTTTATGGATCATAAAAGTCAATCTGATTGAGTCAATGAAAGATCTTGTAACCCAGAGTATTTTATGCCATGCTAACACTCTCATGTTGGTATATAATCCTCATAAGCATCGGTGTCCAGAGATGATCAAAACAGTAAAATTAGCTGAATTGAATGATACTGCCCATATATTTCACACGTTATTTAAAATCTCTCTGCAAATTGATCTTTTCAGATGAGTCTGTTCAAATGAACATTTCTGGATGCCTCCTGTATTTCCTACTTTGCTGTCATTTTCTGTTGGGCGGGTTATTTGTGATTTCATTTTTTAACAGATCAAAAAATATCTGATTTTAAGCAATAACCTCAAGGTAATGGAGCACTAAAGAGCTATGAAAGCTGATGGGTTTCCTCATATTTGCAGCCTTGTGGAGTTAATCTGGGGAAATCCTATGTTTCTACATGTGCATACTAGAGACGGATGTCAGTGCATCCTGGAGACGGATGTCAGTGAAAAGGAGTTGAAGTTGAAAAGTAACTTTCTGGGCTAAATTCTGTATCAACTTATATTTGGTGTAACTTCAGTGATGTCAAAAATACCACCAGGTGTAACTTAGCATGTATTTAGGCAGATGAACTTTTGCCGCCAGTTTGAATGACATGGCTCTATATTTCACATAAAGCTACAGGAAATTTGTGGTATTATCTTGGTCAAATGGTCAATTAAGTAGCACTTGAAGTACCACTGAATTAATCACAAGTTTAGCTTTTTAAAGAAATTTGTATTAAACTCCTGTTTGCTGGATTTCAAAGCTCCTTGCTAAAAGGGATATATTTTTATGAAGCAAAAATACTGTACTCGTGCTATTTCATAAAAATTATATAAGCAGTCAGTACCAACTCTTTAATGGGCTGCTGAAGCAGATGTGTAGAGGGGAAGCATTCTTGAAAGGTAAAAAAAGAAAAAAGTAAAAATCGGGTTTCAAGGAGATATTGCAACATTAACTTAGCCTCTCCTGAGGCCTTTGAGCTTGAGAAAATTTCCCATTGTGGTACTCTTTAGAAAAGTATGTGCAATTGTGCAGTTACTCTCTAGTACATCAGAATGAAGAGCAGAACAAATATTCACTTCACAATGTACAACAATTGAGAGGCATTCTAATATACCAGGACACCGGCTTTGTTGCAGCCAGACCTAGCACAGACATGTAGCTTTCTCTTCACTCCCCAAAACAGTTCTCTGTGCTTGGGACAAGTAGCCTCCATTTGCAGAGTTCAGAACACAGGTAGACTGTAATTACTGTTCTGCACCATGGGCTTCTTCACATAATTCAGCTTTGAAGTCCAGCTGCAAAATGTAAATGCCTGTGTTATCTCAAACAATAGAGTTTGTTGACAACTAAGATTCCTTCTTTCTAGGCCCAATCTCATGGGTATCAGTGGCAACAGGAACTATCACTATTGACAGGATAACATTTAAGGTATCTGATGGCTTTAAGACGCACTACATCAGCACAGATGCTGTTGAGCTAGAATTTTGATTTCCCCCTTTTTTTTAAAGCAATAACCCAATTTTTACAAATTTCTTATGCTGGATACATGTTATTTATAACATTGCCTTGAAAATGGAACATCACAATCCAAGTTATTTATGTGTCCTTGAATAAGACCGTCAAAGAGATATGGTCATCTTGAATTTTTAAAAATTACGTAATTAAAATAACCATCAGTTTAAGAATGGCATGTCCTGAATTTTACTTCTTTAAAGAACACCTGTAAAAGAATGGAAAGGGTTTTCTGCTTCTCTGTTGATACTAGGAAAGTCTTGAGAGCAACGCCACCAAACATCCTCTTCGTTCCCTGTGCACACACACCTATCTGAGACCTACAACTTTGCCACTGTTACTGGTAAACAGCTTTCTGTAAAGCATGGGAAAGACCTTGTATGTGAGGTCCATCCAGTGCAGCGGATGAAAGAAAAGACATCATGCTTGTGTACAACAAGCAGGGAGAACTGGAAGTCCTGGAACAGTCAAGGAATTATGATGTGGTTGGAATAACAGAGACTTGGTGGGATAACTCACATGACTGTGGAGTACTGTCATGGATGGATATAAACTCTTCAGGAAGGACAGGCAGGACAGAAAAGGTGGGGGAGTTGCACTGTATGTAAGAGAGCAGTCTGACTGCTCAGAGCTCCAGTATGAAACTGCAGAAAAACCTGAGTGTCTCTGAATTAAGTTTAGAAGTGTGAGCAACAAGGGTGATGTTGTGGTGGGAGTCTGCTATAGACCACCGGACAAGGGGGATGAGGTGGACAAGGCTTTCTTCTGCCAACTAACGGAAGTTACTAGATCGCATGCCCTGGTTCTCATGGAAGACTTCAATCACCCTGATATCTGCTGGGAAAGCAATACAGCAGTCCACAGACAATCCAGGAAGTTTTTGGAAAATGTAGGGGACAATTTCCTGGTGCAAGTGCTGGAGGAACTAACTAGGGGCAGAGCTCTTCTTGACCTGCTGCTCACAAACCAGGAAGAATTAGCAGGGGAAGCAAAAGTGGATGGGAACCTGGGAGGCAGTGACTATGAGATGGTCGAGTTCAAGATCCTGACACAGGGTAGAAAGGAAAGCAGCGGAATATGGACCCTGGACTTCAGAAAAGCAGACTTTGACAACCTCAGGGAACTGATGGCCAGGATCCCCTGGGAGAACAACATGAGGGGGAAAGGAGTCCAGGAGAGCTGGCTGTATTTTAAAGAATCCTTATTGAGGTTACAGGGACAAACCATCCCGATGTGTAGAAAGAATAGTAAATATGGCAGGCGACCAGCTTGGCTTAACAGTGAAATCCTTGCTCATCTTAAACACAAAAAAGAAGCTTGCAAGAAGTGGAAGATTGGACAAATGACCAGGGAGGAATATAAAAATATTGCTCGGGCATGCAGGACTGGAATCAGGAAGGCCAAATCACACCTGGAGTTGCAGCTAGCAAGAGATATTAAGAGTAACAAGAAGGGTTTCTTCAGGTATGTTAGCAACAAGAAGAAAGTCAAGGAAAGTGTGGGCCCCTTACTGAATGAGGTAGGCAACCTAGTGACAGAGGATGTGGAAAAAGCTAATGTACTCAATGCTTTTTTTGCCTCTGTCTTCATGAACAAGGTCAGCTCCCAGACTGCTGCACTGGGCAGCACAGCATGGGGAGGAGGTGACCAGCCCTCTGTGAAGAAAGAAGTGGTTTGGGACTATTTAGAAAAACTGGACGAGCACAAATCCATGGGGCCGGATGCGCTGCATCCGAGAGTGCTAAAGGAGTTGGAGGATGTGATTGCAGAGCCATTGGCCATTATCTCTGAAAACTCATGGTGATTGGGAGAGTTCCTGGATGACTGGAAAAAGGCTAATGTAGTGTCCATCCTTAAAAAAGAGAAGAAGGAGGATCTGGGGAACTACAGGCCAGTCAGCCTCACCTTAGTCCCTGGAAAATTCATGGAGCAAGTCCTCAAGGAATCAATTCTGAAGCACTTAGAGGACAGGAAAGTGATCAGGAACAGTCAGCATGGATTCACCAAGGGCAAGTCATGCCTGACTAATCTAATTGCCTTCTGTGATGAGATAACTGGCTCTGTGGATGAGGGAAAGCAGTGGACGTGTTGTTCCTTGACTTTAGCCAAGCTTTTGACACGGTCTCCCACAGTATTCTTGCCAGTAAGTTAAAGAAGTATGGGCTGGATGAATGGACTATAAGGTGGATAGAAAGCTGGCTAGATTGTCGGGCTCAACGGGTAGTGATCAATGGCTCCATGTCTAGTTTGCAAGTGGAGTGCCCCAATGGTATCAAGTGGAGTGCCCCAATGGTCGGTCCTGGGGCTGGTTTTGTTCAATATCTTCGTTAATGATCTGGAGGATGGTGTGGATTGCACCCTCAGCAAGTTTTCAGATGACACTAAACTGGGAGGAGAGGTAGATACGCTGGAGGGTAGCGATAGGATACAGAGGGCCCTAGACAAATTAGAGGATTGGGCCAAAAGAAATCTGATGAGGTTCAACAAGGACAAGTGCAGAGTCCTGCACTTAGGACGGAAGAATCCCATGCATCGCTACAGACTAAGGACCAAATGGCTAGGCAGCAGTTCTGCAGAAAAGGACCTAGGGTTACAGTGGACGAGAAGCTGGATATGAGTCAACAGTGTGCCCTTGTTGCCAAGAAGGCCAATGGTATTTGGGGATGTATAAGTAGGGGCATTGCCAGCAGATCGAGGGACGTGATCGTTCCCCTCTATTCGACTTTGGTGAGGCCTCAACTGGAGAACTGTCTCCAGTTTTGCCCCCCACACTACAAGAAGGATGTGGAAAAATTGGAAAGCATCCAGTGGAGGGCAACAAAAATGATTAGGGAACTGGAACACATGACTTGTGAGGAGAGGCTGAGGGAACTGGGATTGTTTAGTCTGCGGAAGAGAAGAATGAGGAGGGATTTGATAGCTGCTTTCAACTACCTGAAAAGGGGGTTCCAAAGAAGATGGATTTAGACTGTTCTCAGTGGTAGCAGATGACAGAAGGAGGAGTAATGGTCTCAAGTTGCAGTGGGGGAGGTTTAGGTTGGAAATTAGGAAAAACTTTGTCACTAGGAGGGTGGTGAAACACTGGAATGCGTTACCTAGGGACGTGGTGGAATCTCCTTCCTTAGAAGTTTTTAAGGTCAGGCTTGACAAAGCCCTGGCTGGGATGATTTAGTTGGGGATTGGTCTTGCTTTGAGCAGGGGTTGGACTAAATGACCTCCTGAGGTCCCTTCCAACCCGGATATTCTATGATTCTCTAAGACAGGAAGTATGGCTAACCATCTGCAAAACTAACAATACCTAAAGGGTACATCCCTGGGCCCACTGAACTGAATGGAAGGTTTGCTATTGACTTCATTGGAATTAGGACTTGACCCAAAATATCATCAAATTCACAAGGTAAAGAAACTTAGAAAAATGTTCCTTTTAAAATCTCTAGATGTTTCAGTTATAGTAAACTTATGTGTTGCTTATAACCATAGTAGGTACAAACATTTTCAGAAGGAAATATTTTCAAGTTGATGGTTTCTCTTGAAGAACAGGGTATACAAGTATTTTTCTCATAAAGCATGTGAGAGCAGTTTTCTATTACTTAACATATGAATTTTGCAGTACATTCATATTCACTTATATCCAACACATGGTAGAATGCACATAAATAAGTTTCCTTTTTATGCTTAAGTAAGTCCCTGAGAGTTGTACAATACATACCCTGACAATGACTTACACAGCAGGACACAAAAATAATTTAAAGCAATAGAAGTCATTATAGAAGTACCAGGAAATGTAAATATTTTATCTGGTTTTACTAGCACAGCTAGTTTTCAGGGGAAACTCAAGCTACAGAAGTACAAAGCAACATACAAATACTAATCAGTTTTATCTTTCCCTGTACTCTACCTGACTGGGTTAGCTATTTAAACAAATAGTTAAACTAACCAAGCTACAGTAAGATGATCTCTTACTTTATTTTAAAATTACATATGCTTTACCTGCATTGTGGACACAGCCTCAAGAAGTCATGTAAAATTCTAAAAAGTGATAGATCTACTTCTAGTTCAATGGCCCTGCACATTTCAGTCTCTAAAGGAAAAATATTAGCACAGTCTGCCTGAAGACTGATATGCAGTATACTATTTTTTTAAACAACCCCTATCATAAAGTCTGACACTGAAGCCAACTAGATACTTAATATTTATATACCTGTTGTAAAAATATCTGGTCATACCAAGTGTTCTGGCTATTTGGCTAGTAGTCCTTCTCTGACAATCTAGTGTGAGCCAACCTCCTCCACCCCAAACATACACACATTTATAACATTATCACCATCCTTTTAGTACGTCAGAAAGGTAAATAAATACTGAGCCCCCCATAGTTCTTTTTGCAGTACAACAAGGAAGTGTACTATGTTAAGCGGCAGTAGCTAGACAGTCTTTATTGGACACAAAGGACTACGGTTTTGCTGTATTGCTTATAATAAGTGGATTTTAAAAATATATTTTTAAAACTATCACTTTTTTCCTTTTTTTAAAATGTAGCATTTCAATAAATATATTAACTTTCCCAAGTCATCCCACATTTTGATGGATTGGACATCTTCTATTTCACTTTAAATCAGTTTACTACAAAATACTACCAACAGTTCAGTAAATGTCCAAGCTGAATGTTTCTTATGGAAGCGGTCTTACTGAATAGCTACAGCACCTTATAAAAACCTTCCATTTTAAAACCAAAAGAAAACCTAAGAATGGTCACATTAAATCCATAGGAAAAACCCGCTATTGATATTGATTCTTGGCAACAAGTCCTCTTTTTCCCCACTAAAACTTTTATATTAATAACAGTACATTTTAATTTACAGGCTTCATGTCTAAATGCTCTTAACATACACTTTCTAATCATCCTTTGAGAAAAGATATAATGAAAAGAAAAAAAGTGTTAAGAAATATATATCAGCTTTATATGCCTTGGCTTTGATTATCAGGAGTGCGGAGCACCCAGAGCTCCTCTTGGAAGAGTCTTCAACCAAGAAAAAAAGGCGTGCACTTGCTCATGACATTGTTAACTAATGTGGTAATCAACACCAAAACAAAATCTTACAAGGGCAGTTTGTAGCTTTCATGTCTATATTCTTTACCTCAACCTTCTAACACATGGAAAAGTTACAAACTGTCTTGTCTTCACTAGGATTTTACTTTGTTATTTACTTCATGTTAGCTAACTTGTGGTAAGAAAAAGCACTTTTTTCCCCTAGTAAAGACAAAGCCAGTGGGAGCTCAGCAATTTTTTGAGGGCTTGTCTAGACTAAGATGAAAGATGTGTTTTTAAAACATGCTAGCTCCAACATTTTAACCAACATGTTTTAACTGGTATAGACAAGCCATATTTAACCTCTCTGAAGTTCACATTAACTGGTAGAGGTGTTAAAACAAAATTTTTGCCCTGTCCACACTAAAGTTTGTGAAAGGTTAAAGAGTGTTGGCTAACACACTTAAAAAATACCTTATTCTAGGTAAGCACTAAGTCAGGCCTGGGATGTTCTGGGTTAGACACTTAGAATCTTTGGAACAAAAGATGAAGGGTATTTTTGAAAATGTGTGCCACCATCTCTTGTGCCTTCACTATCCATCTGCAGGATAACAGATGTTTTAAGGGTTAGTTAATTAATGAATATCAAATGCTTTGAGAAAAGGAGCTACAGAATTGGAATAATTTAAATTAGATAGACAGACAAAATCTCTTAGGCTCAGCTCATGAACAGAGTGTTTGAACCCTCCCTCCCAAAGTGATATAGACAGGTAGCCTCTAAAAGAAAAAACAGAAAAATATAAAGAAAGAAAATTAAACTGATGTTGATGTTTATTTTTATCTATGTTCTTGTTTTCTAATTTTTCTAACAGAAATTGAATTTAACATGGTTACAGAGAAATAAAAGCATTTACAGTTCCTCTCTCAACACTTAGAGGATCAATTTGAAAGAAAAACAAAATTCAAAAACTTATAACTTAAAACTAAGCAGCAACGAGCTCTGCCTGTGTTGAGCTTATTAGAGGATCAACTCAGGGCCTTAGCACCTGGACCAATGAATGCTAGTTAGCAGAATCATTATAGGTTTACATAGTATCTACATTTTAGTTTTAAGTGGAAAAATGGAAGCTTATTTTTTCCAAAATTTCTGTAAGACAGAGGAATAATTTCCCTTGTAAGAACATTAATTTTGTTTTCTTAAAACTACTCCAGAGAGGCATCTATACCTATTTTCCTCCACAGCTACATTTTCTAGCTCTAGCAGAGTGGTGGGCAACCTGCAGCTCGTCAGGGTAATTTGCTGGCGGGCCGTGAGACAGTTTGTTTACATTGATCGTCAGTAGGTATGGCCGCCTGCAGGTCCCAGCGACAATGGTTCACTGTTCCCAGCCAATGGGAACTGAGGGAAGCAGCGGCCAGCGCGTCTCTGTGGCCCACGCCGCTTCCCGCAGTTCCCACTGGCCAGGAACAGCGAACTGCGGCCACTGGGAGCTATGGGTGGCCATGTCTGCTGACGGTCAATGTAAAAAAACTGTCTCATGGCCCGCGGGCTGCAGGTTGCCCACCACTGCACTGGCACCTGAAAATAGAAATTAAAAACTACTGCAATTACACGACCAGTGTACACGGTCACTACTAGGATCCAGGCAGACTCCATTCTATTCCCACTCATCTGCCCCTCACCATAAGCACCGGTCTTTCACCCACCATTAAGCAGCTGTTGATAAGTATGGTTACTCAGAGAACAGTACCTACTTATTCCCCATCCTACCATCCTCTCCCTTCCGCAGACACACAACATGAAATCACCATTTTAAATTAATTCAAATATACCCATTACCTTGAGACTGTAAGCCTGGCAACTGAACAGCAATGTACAAGATTCACCTTCGGAATAGTATGTACTGTAGACAGGATTGTTAGAATGAAGAAAGACTAAATGCAAAGCCAAGATTGCTGGTGAGATCTATCAGCTACTTATTAGCATGAGATTTAGAAAGCCACATGACAAAAGGGATAAAACAGCAGAATACAATCCACAATGCTGTACTCCAAAGGAAGCAACATAAAAATATCAATGCTATCTGTTAATACCATCTAAACATTTGTAAATGCAGTGCTGTGGAAACACTGATCTAAAAAGCAAGCAAAAGTACTGACCTACTTCACAGCTCTTCATGTTCTGACTGCCTCCTATTAGCTTTAAGGCTACAACTCATCTTCATCCTCATCCATTCAAAACTATGATCCAGCATTTTACTGAAGGCTTCCCTTAGTCCTCATATTCTAAGAAATCTGCAAGGCTATTAATGAAATGCAATGTGGAAAATAAGCTCACTGAAACCGTGTCACGGTACTTAAACTATGATGGAAACTTCTTCCAAGAATTCCTGCATAAGTTATCTTTGATGTTTACAGAAGATTTGCAGTTCCATCCCTCAGTTAGCAAACTTCTGTGTATATCTCCTAAAGGGGAGCGGGGGGAGCGAGTGTCTGTCTTTGCCTCAGGATAAATGAGAATGATTTCAATTGTCTGTTCTTGACCGTCTAGTAAGATAGGATCCTGCTGAAGACCAAGTTCCTGGCAAGATGCAAGGAGAGGAAGACCTTTGAGTACAACTCTAACTTCATTAGAAAAGTAATTAAAATACTGATCCATAAAAGAATGTCTGCAGTAGAAGGTGGGCAAGTAGAAAGTACAGCATCTCTGGCATTGCAAATTCACTTGTGGAACACCTGAACTCCATAGGCAACATGGTGGTATGATGATAAGTCACATGATATAGGGCCCTAAAGGTCAAGGGGCCAGGGTCATTTGAAAACTAAGTTGGGAACAGATCAGTGATGATGCTCATGTTCAGAGGGATACAACACAGAAAGATATAAATGTGTCCTTAGTATCCATGTTTATAAGTGATTTCTACTGTAACTTCTTTAACTATTAGCTTTCAGAAACATCTTCAACAAGTTATTTGCCATGGGCCAGTCGGTCAGTGAGATATAAGAATGAACTGAAGTGAACTGCGATATTGTGAACTTTGTTTTATTGTGTAATTGTGAAAGTGTACCTGTGGTTTAAGACTTAAGAGTGTAAGTAGCAACTAATAAAAGACATATTTAATGAGACACCAGTGATAGCTATGCTGTTATTCTTAAAATTAAAACGTTTCTGTAACTTTAGAGGAAACACATTTTTTTTATTTGCCTATATATGACATGAATAAATACAGATTTACAGGTTCTAGCATGCAAATGTATCATCTTATATGACAGGGATAAAGCATGCATGCAAATCATGCATCAAAGTCATGAAATGAGCAACAAATGCAATAAAAATATGGTATTCAAAAGTTTAGCAAAGGGACAGGAGGCACCAAAGATGTTCCTCACCTGGGGTGCCATTTGGTGTATTTGCCAATAATTTCACAGGAGAGCCTCCTGTCCAAAGCATCAGATTCAGAAGCTAATATATTGCCCTACACATTTAAACCTTGCAACACTATGCTGCTGAAATACAATGCAATATAAACAGTTATCAAAGATTTATAATAGCAGATGAAGATTATACATTGCCACTGTGAAGTCAATGAAACCAAAAATTATCACTTAAATTGGCAGATTTGTGCAGACCACCAGCACAGAGTTATCTCTACTGTATTCTGCCTTTTTTCTTTTGTAGGCATAGCCACATGAAGGAAATTTTTTTCTCAGCTTTTAGCCAGCTAAGCCCTAAATAGTCATTGGTTAAACCCATATATAGGACTTTGTACTGTATTAAAGTACCGGTGTTTGCATCATGTGCATTTCTCTAGATGTCTAGAAAAGATTAATTCTTCTAGTCATTTTGTGACAGGGTCCCCTTAAGTAACTGTAACTAGCATATTGTAAAGAATATAATGTTGAAACTGCAGGTCCAAATTTCTAAAATCCAACAAATATATGACGAGGAAGTGCAGCATGTATCTACAGTGTTGATTAGGCCAAGAGAATTGGCAACATTCTAATACACACAGAGAGCAACAATGCAATATATCCAATCAATATTTATTGCAACCTTCTATAGAAGCAATTTCCATTTTGGTGTGTTCTCTCAGACATGATGCTCTGAAACAGTTAAGTAACATAAAATATGCAGGTTATGGGTTATATATGTCACAGATGAAAATACAGAGTTTATGCAGCATTACATAATCCACTCATTGGTTTATGGACCCCTGGTCCCCTTGGGAGTGTCACAAATCCAGATTGTCCTAGAGTGATAGGTTTTGTATTTACATATTTGAAAGAGCTAAAGAGTTTATTAAACAAAAAAGCCACGTTAAAAAAAGAGGCAAGTTATTTTGGCTACACACCTAAAGAAGCTCAAGAGCATCAATTGTTCCAGTAAAGGTCAGCTATGGCACCTATTTCAAAAACAATAAATTATAAAGATACTGAGAACTCCTAAATCCATCCTTTGGGGAGTGAGGGGTCTGTTATCATAAGTACAGAACAAATGCAGATCTGTACTTGAAGATGGCAGAATAGAAGTGGAACAATAACTGTCAGGCACAGAGGCTGATAGCTGAATTCCGCCCAAAAAAATACTGGTTTTGTGCTACAGCTCAATGTCTCATGGAGACACAGTTGAGTACCCCACATTCTTTTCACTAGTCCAGATTTAGATATCCATACCATGAATACGTTCTCCTATCCTCCACACAGCTTCACCGACCAACCTATTTTAACTGATCATTACAGTCAGTCTAGAATTCTTGAGTGATCTCGTCCTCCCTCCTACTTCTGCTATGCATTATTTTAATAGTAGAATTAGTCCTTGTAACCATTAGTAATAAGCAAACTTCAAAATGTTCACAAGTTTGCTTCAGATAAGCATCCAAAAGTGGAAGAGATTTTATGCAAAAGTTTTTGAGAGCCCCCACTGGTCACTAAACCCTCTCACGCAAAGGTAACCCCATTGTCCTCTTGGCAAGCGTGACTGAAGTATTCTTTCTCCCCCATCTTCTGATGGATCTCCTCTTCAGGAAACAGTTTGTGGCCTGCACTGCCCCACACATGCCAAAATGACCCAAACACACACCTCCAGTTTTCACAAAATGTGGCTCACTCATCTATCAGGAACATGTAGGGTTTCCTTATGGAATTTTGGAAGGACAGATAGGGTGGGATTCTTAACCAGACCCTTTGGAACCTACAAAATGGATAAGTCTCAGAGGTAGGAGGCATCAGGTAGTTTTTTAGTTTAGATAAACCCATCCTTAGTCATCAGTCCACAGCAATACTAAGTTATCTTTGACTATTTTAGTTGGTATCCTAGGCCTGTAATGCAGCCTTTGACATACAAAATCACTCACTTTATGCACAAAGGAAAACTACTACAAAAAGGCTTTACAAGTAGTTCAGTGTGTTTACACGTATCAATACCTACAGATGTGAATACATACAAGCATGTGTGTATTTATATGGCACCCATCATGGTATTTAAGTGCAATATATGTGGTAAGTATGATTCACACATAAAAAATACAAAAAGCTTAAAACATAATTTAATTACATTTGCACTTTTTATCGGACTTTCCATAGAGGGTCTTCAGATAATCTATACATCATCACTGTGATGGAGAAAAGTTTTATCTCTATTTTATAGAAAGGGAAATGGAAACACACACATTATATGACTCACTTGAGGACACACACAAAATCTGTGACAGAACTAGAAAGAAAAGCCCAGACCTCCCAGTGGCCCAGTCCTGTGCTTCAGCTACTAGACAAGTCTTTGGATCTTATTTTTTGTGTATCTTCTTCCATTCTTGATTGTAATATTAAAGGGGGAAGTCTTTTAAGTACAGAGAATAAGCAATTTATTAAGCCTAATGAAGTTACTTGTGCTTTAAAAAAAACCCAAAAAACAAAAAACTCACCTCACACAGAATAAGACCTGTAATTGATGAGACACTGAAATGGGAAAAAACAGTTCACATATATCAGGTAGATGACTATATCCACCAGTCTACTGTAGAGTTTTAAATCCCAGGTTTTTTTTAAAGGCCATTCATAAAACTATATCAGAGGTGTCTGTCTTCTATTAATGTTATGTCCTGTGACATCCAGTCAGCGAAAGATAAAAAATATGGCATTAACTTTTAGCAGCGGAATGAAATGAACATGGTGCGTGGTACAAGGTGACCCAGCCTAGCTTAACTGAGTACCAAACTATAATAAAATAAATCCTATGATCTTTATACTGGAAAAAGAGTAAAAACTGTAAAGACCAATTTTATTGAATCATGCATATTTCAGGCAGCTGAATCCTCTGCAACTACATGGTCCTTGCAAGAGCATCAATATTGACAGGGTGAACTGAGTCCTGGTGAGATCAGCTCTCCCCGAAACTTCATCTTCCTGCTAGTACTCATTTTCTCTGTAACAAAACCCAACATAAAAGTCTCAAACTTAAGCATCATTGTATGCACACAGTAAAACTATATTAGATGTTTCATCTAAGTCCCAGTGACTAGTGAGTGGCAATTGCAACCCACAGGTGAAAAAAGAAAAGAAAAAAAAACACACATCAGGTTGGGTGTGTATTTAATGAGGTTCCGCCATGACAAGCTGCCTAGCATTAACGCCACGCAACAAAGGGCTTTCAGGAACACAAACTTTGACCACAGTTTATAGGTCAGCTCTGGCCTTTACTGTGAAACCCTCCTATGGTCCGGCCTCCTCCAGCGAGCAGATTATCCCACATCTGCCTGCCAGGGCTGGCTCTAGGTTTTTTGCCACCCCAAGCAAAACGTATTTTGGCCACCCCCTTTTTTTTTTTTGGCTTTTACACATGTTTGCACTTTTCAATTTTTGTTTTGTTTTGACTGTTTAAAATTTTTAAAAAAATGAAAACAGAGAATTTGCAGTTAGTGAAATAAAACAAATTTCCTACTAGTGTACTCATTTAATTTTAACAAAAGTCACAATTACAAACAATTTGGGTTCAACTATACACTGTAATGAAAAACGTTATATTTCTCCTTGATTGTTGACTTTTTTAAAATACTTATTTGAAGTACGAGATATTTTTCTAATTCTTTTCGCCGTTTCTCTCTTTGTGGCTGGTAGGCAGCACGGGAAAGTCATTTTTGTTTTTGTCCCAGCATTTTAGCCCTATAACCCCTGGCACCGATGCGACACTGAAATTGGCACAAATGGCACTGATAGGGCGGCACAGTACACACATTTTTTGTGACTGTGATTCCTGATTTAATTAATCAATCAATAAGCTTTAACGTTTACACATTTACGCACGTTCACGTTATGAGTGACCGTGTCATGACGTGACACGATATTTTTCATGTCACACTCCTATTGCACTACTGGAGATTTTTTTTTTCCATACATTGGATTTTTCTGAAAAAAAAAGGCTGGCCGGAATGCCGCCCCTGGAAATGTGCAGCCCCAAGCACGTGCTTGCTTTGCTGGTGCCTTACGCCGGTCCTGCTGCCTACTGCAAGACTCTTACACCTTCCTCTGAAGCATATGGTACTGGCTGCTGTCAGACACAGAATACTGGAGATACAGGACTAGATGAACTGCGGGTCTGATCCAGTGCGTCATTTTCTATACTCCTCAGCTCACACATTTCCACTTGTCAAATTCCCACAACATGTTGCCACTAAAATCGTCCTCACCTGCCACTTTGATTGCAACACATTCCATCTTGTGATTTGGCTTCCTATATCTTCAGTATCACATTTAAATTCCTTATCTTCCATGCTCAGCTCCACCCCTATCTTTAATCTCTTCTCTAGTTGCCCCTTTTACTCCCTCTGTGTACCCCGTGCTCTGCAAACTCAGGTCACCTTGTCACTCTTCTGTCACACAAACTAGGGCCAGGTTTGTTGAGGTGAGCAGAACTTTCAGTAAGGTCAAGACATGGCAGACCTTGAGACAAGATATAATTTTCAGCTGAAACCAGGTGGATTTGGCAAAATTTTGCTCTGAATTCTTGAGGTCATTTGAATCCAAAATTTGAAAGATGTGAACTCATCTGAGGAAAAAAAAAAAAGAAAAAAGGATGCATACAAAACCCTATGAATTCAAAACTAACGCATTTTGCATAGGTCTGCTTTCCCCAGAAATAGCTGCTTTCTAATTATTTTAAGAAACTGATCATTTTAAGACCCATTCAGAGCACACCTGAAAAAGTGCCAATGAAGTCAAATGAGGCACTTCAGATTTTTCATTCTCCTTTGGGTGAGATATTCAAGCTATCAAAACATCTTCGAGAATTAGTTACTTACTCACTCATTTACTGCTCACAGGCTCTGCTTTAGCACTACAGAGAGTTCAATTTCATCTGAGACAAACACTTCCCATTTTAAATATGGGGAAGTTCAGTAGCACTCTACTGAACGAATGAAGAGCTACTTCAAACAAATTCAAAATAGTATACTGTAAATTTATTGAAGCTGCAAAAATAAATTTACAAAAAAAACCTGCAAAAAACAGTTGAAACACTAACATTTTTCAAAACTCTATGCACAAATTAACATAGGTGAATACATACAGCAGGGCATAGAGAATGCATTCAGCATACCAATTGCAAATAGGAACAACTCTACAGTAACCCCAAAGTGATTTCTGGATATTACCTTGCATTGTTTGCAATGTGACACTGAAATGTCACAACTGTCACTGTGTGTTGATGCAATACAACAGTGCAATCATTACCTCAATGCCAGGACATTATGATTGTTTGATGCTGGAACTTTACTCAATAGAATGGATACAATTCAACTAGCCAAATCTGGGTAACAGAACAGAATTTTGCCCAATATTTACCTTTCCTCTACCCCCACCCCTGACTTGGAGGTAGGAGGAGCTAAAGATTTTTCTTCCCCCTCTTCTTCATCCCCATCCTTTCAGGTTGCTAGGACAGAGTATTTTTCCTCTCACCCTCCTTGCCATTTCCTGAATACAGTATTTGAAAAAATGCTGTGCGTATCTAGATGTATGAGACACCACGAAGATCAACGCCTCCCTAGCTCTGTGCGGCACAAGCAGAGAAAGAGGCTCTGAAATCAAACCCTAAAACTCCACAAGTACCATGGCTCCCTAGAGTGACTTGCTGAGTACCATGGGTATAGACCCAAAATGGGTTCTTAGACATTTAATAAAGGAAAGGTGGGTGCCCACCAGGAGTACTTTAACTTCTACTTCTTTTCATCACTCAGACACTGAGTGGTATGTTTTCAAAGTACTGCAGAGAAACTTAACCATGTAACTTATGGGGCCAGGTTCTGATCCCAGTTACTCCAGTGTAAATCCAGAGTAACTCCATCAACCTCCATCTGATTTCCTGATTAGCATCTGCCTTACTGGGCCAGAGCCTCAGCTATAAATTAGTACAGCTGCACTGACTATGGATCTACACCAGTTGGGGATCTGGCCCATTGACTTTAAATGTTATCTCAGCATCTATACTGTGCTGACAGCATTCCATTAGAAGTTGTACAATTCCAATGTGTCACAATGGACATATCTGGCATATATGGCAACATGCAGTCCAGGCACTTCAGAACTGGTTGAAGGGGGTCACAAAGTTAAAAAACAAACACACACTACTTTGAAAATATACCCCTACAATATCTAGAGATGGTACCAACACTTCAGTGATAAGCAGTTTCTTAACTGCTCCAGCCAGATTCATGCCAGCAAAACAGGCTGAAAAAATATATTTGGAGGGAAAACCAATATCTTTGTATAATAAAATGGTAATAAAATCTTTACCAATTATTCTAGTATTTTCTCAAAATAGGCATACTCTCTTTCATGCTTTAATTTTGTTTTTCTTTGCCCCATGTTAAAGCACCAACATAATTATCCCCTATAAGGTTGAGTGAGGTCGTGATTATTTAGCTATTTTTTTTATTTGTGGAATTTAGGCGAGACTGTTCCAAGCTGTTTATCAAAGTAATGGCTTGATTGGCTTTAGCATTTTTCGTAATTGTTAAAAAAAAAAAAGTTTTCTATCAAACAGAGGGAGAAGGAGGTTAAATACTTTAATTACTCATTTGCAAAAAAAATTCTATTTGAACATGCATGTAATGTAAAGGGGCTCCTAATTTTGGAGCCAATCTCAGGATTTAATGACACTGCTGTGTAACTGAAAATGTAAACTATGACTATATGGTATTAAGGCATATTCTTTGTCAATTTAATAACATATTACAAGTAGTATTTATAATGTTTTACTTCTCTTTTAAAGGTTTAAATGTGGAATTATCTTAAAAATGCTGATCACTTTCATCACATAGTGCCTCATCCTGATGTGGTTCAAGAGGTTTGTAGTATTTACCTAGAGACATTATATAGGACTACTCACATGAGGGCACCCTGATTCAGGACAGCATCCTGATTTAGAAAAGCACTTAAGCAGATCCTTAAAGTTAAGTATGTACGTAAGTGCTTTCCTGAATGTGAGCCTTAGTGTATACTATTAAAACGTAACATGAACGCATCTAAGCGGCTCCAAACTGCTACTGAAAAGGTATCCTGGCACTTTGGGAGGAGGGGGAAGACAATTTAAAAGTCTCATTTTTTTCTCAACCCCCTTTTTCTTGACTATCCTTGCAGTTAGTATATATATTTTTATATCACTTCAAAATAAGAAAAAACTTTTTCACTCTCCCTTCTGCTTCCAGAATTTGTCTGCCACCACCATGCAGTATAGTGAACAGAATCTTGGTTATTCAGTGAGGAGGACTGATACTCCCCAGGTAGGTACCTGTACACCATTTGAAAATCTCCTCCACAGCAATTTTCTAATAATACATAACAGAAAAAGCATTTTTTTCTTGTTGCTGCATGGTAGGGTTAAAAAGAACCACCAAATAGGTGTTTACATATGAAGTATCAGATAAAGTCCTGTTCGATTTCATAGGGATGGCACCAGTATGGTTCCATAGACATTTCTCTAAGAATTTAAGAGAATGGTCTCTTTTTTAATAGATTTGTTGAACCATTCAGTAGGATTTACTAGAGAATTCTCGCTCTGCTACAGAATTCTATTAATGGATGGTTTAAAAAAAAAAAACCACTGTATAAAGAATTTTGTTCTCTATTAAATTCTAGAGTTTTCCATAAGAAAAATGGGGGGTGGGGATGAATATATGCCTAATTTTTCCCATCTGGTCTCTTCTCCCATTTCAGCTCATTAACTAAAATGGTGGCAATAATGACTATTACCTCTTAACTTTAACATAGTTTTGCTGATTCATGGATCTCAGACTGCTTTACAAGATTGTTCAACATCAGCTCTATTTTGCAGATGCGGAAACTGAGGCACAGAAAGATTTAGTGACTGGCATAATATTCCTCATAACAGAACCAGGAACAGAATCCCAATTTTCTGGCTCCCAATCTGGCATCATAGTAGTTGGCCCACAGTACCTTTCAGATTGACTGTGGCAGATATCAGGAGACCCACCTGTCAGTAACTGTCAGCCCTCACAACTCTCATTAAACATACTTAGTCTCTCTCCCAGCTCCTGGACTATGTCTAGCTATACGTTTGTACAGCGCCTAGCACAAAAATTCTAATAGATCAGAATAATCAAAGTCCATTATTCTGCTTTCTTTTTTAAAATCTATATTCCTTTCCCACAGGCAGTCAGAAGTTTTTGAGGCAGATTAGCTTTCAGATTAAGTTACTGTATATAAAACCTCCACACACAGAATGATTCCATGAAGCTTGTGTTTTTACTCAGGCAGGTTTCATTTTTTAATTATTCCTCATTGAAATATTCCTAATTGCAGCCTTCAGCAGTTCACTCATCCCTTAAGAAAAAAATCATATAGAATTTATTGAAAATGATAACTTTTGAAAAGGCATTTTCAGCCAGCCATTCTATAGACTTTACCTGTGAATTATATCACTTCTATAGAATGGTTTTTAAAAGCTACAGAAAAGATATCACTTCCGATTAAATTCTACTGGTTAAGAGTAATTTCCATAGAATCCTATTGGTTTCATCCCTATTAAATTCACTAGCATATTTTTGTTTGCTCATTACTAACAGTTGTCCTTTTCCATAAAGAAAGTTCCCCCTGAATCTACTTTAATGGCTAGACTGTTCTAATGTTCAGTTAATGCCTTCTTCATTTGTACTGAATAGTATTGTATCATGTACACAGATTCTGTAAATTTCAGAAATTAATTTGTTTTATTTTATTTATTTTGTTTTGTACTATGTTACATTCCCATGTAGTGCCCAAAACTGCAGTCTTTACAAACTGGAGTTTGGGGTGCACAGTACTTCTGGATCAGGGCCTAAAATCTCCTTTTCCCTAATGATCACAAACCTAATTTTCCTAATCTCTCCTCATAGTTATGCCCCCTGAAGTCCAAAATTGCTGCTCTGTCCTGTACTTATTTCATTTTCCCAATATTCTTCCGCTAATGCTGTGCTCAGAAATATGCCCAAATTTTACCATAATTATATCAGCACATAGATCAGTTCAGCTATTTGTCTTATATGGCAGCTTTTTAACATGACATGCAATATTTTCATATCAACAACTACAGTGAGTTACAAATATTTGAAAGAAGTTGTGTAGGTTTTATTATTATTAGGTCTTTATGCTAAGCTTTTACTATTTGTAATGTTAATGATCAGTAACCATGGGATCATGAAAAGACTTTCTTTAAACTTACAGACACAGTGATAAAATATTCTCACAGTTTCGGAACCTATGAAACATATGGCAATGCATGTTAAAATTTGCTCTCTGACTGACTTCTAAGAGTATTGTATACTACACATAAGCTACTTTTAAGGTTCTTCAGGGGATGTTAAATGCTACATAAACTTTACATAGCAAGTTTGTAACTCAATGTATCAGATTTTCTACTTTAGTGATTATTCAGCTGGTATTATTTCTTAATGGATTCTTTTTTAAAGAACTAGATTGTGATTAATTGCAGTCCATGATTATGTACATGAAAAGGATTGGTTTGAACCTTTGCCCTAGACATACACAAGGGTAAAAGGGAAGATACAAAGGTTATGGCTTAATAGTTTTACTTAAATAAACTGTGACATCTCTTAATAGACACAAATAATCCTATTTTTTGTGTTCATTAGATACATTTTTCACTGCCTAATGTAAGAAGCGATTCATGTACAATGAAATGGACCAGTCAAACAGGTATTTGAGTTGGAGTGTATTTATATCTTATTTCATCAATTGAAATATACTTAGTTTGTCCTCAAAACCATGTTTAAAATATTACAGTCTCCATCTACATGTTTGTTTGTTTGTTTTTTTTGGTCTTCTAAAACTTCAATATATTGTACAATTTAAGTTGGAGCAATACATACACCAGTATTAAACAGAATATTGTATTAGGCATAGTATCTGCTATTAACATTGAATACCAGCTTTTATCATAACTTCCTTTTTCAGGTGCTGAAATTTTACAAGGTTTGTATATACCCAAAGGTGAGCTTTCCTGAACATTTCAGCAAAATCCCAGCTACTCTTTTTGAGTTTTGTTTCCTGGGATGGTGGTTGGGGAAAGGGGGGGGGGAGAATGGGGGTGAGGGAAAAATACCCTAGCTACATTTCCCTCCATATATTCCTATCACAAGTACTGTGTGTCACTAACTCAGCATCTGAAGGAATCAGAGTCAAATATGGCTCATTTTTTAGATCTCTGAAAGAACAAGGAATTGGCTTGGGAGTTATTTTTCAAAACTCTTTTATGCATGCACAATAGGGCTATTTCAAGGATCTCAGACTAAACCTTGGACACTGGAATCTGAAAACAATGGTTTTATTCTTAATTTCTGATTATTCTGTTTTAGGTCCTGTTCAGCTGTGACGATCTGGGAGCTCTTCAGCTGAACTTTGAAAGGACTTTAACCAACTATACAAAGTTTTTAAAATGCCCAGGATCTGGTAAAACATGATCCAGATGCTACGGACTGGCTTTGATACTACTTTGCACTTAACAAAATAGTAGGTTAGACCTCAACACCCTTTTTGAGGTAAGAAAACATTATTCCCATTTGAAAGCTAGGATAAATGAAACTCAGAGAAGTTAAGTGACATATCAAGAGCCCACACATTTATCTGTCTGTTAGGTCCATGCCTTTTCTATGGTGCCTCACAGGAAAAATCACAATCTCTCTTTGTTTCATTTTCTCCATCTGCAAAATAGGTATAATATTTACCCACCTTTGCAAAACCCCAAGATGTTTACAGATGGAAGTCGTTTTAAAATTATGAACACTTAAATTTGAATGACCCAGATTTTGATATTGTCCTGAGTTTCTTAGTTGTTTGCAGGGTTGGTGCAGTCATACTGGTCCAAGGATCTGAGAGACGAGGTAGCTAAATACAAGTTTAGCTCAGACATTCTGCTTCCTTCCCCAGACTTGAAGAAGAGCTCTGTGTACCTTCCACCAACAGATGTTGGTGCAATAAAAGATATTACCTCACCTACCTTGTCTTTGAGTTTCTTAGCCACATTCTGAAAATGACTGATTTGTTTTAAATGGAGCACAGCTTTGGGTGTCATTTTACAATTTAATAAATAATCTATCTATTTAGTATCACAGGGTTTCAGTGTGATTGTCCAACATCAATGAAAATGTTCAGTTCTTTGGAACCCCAGAAGAGCAGAGTTCAATTAGTCTTATTTCATCACAGCAGAAATGTTAAGAAAATAACTAAGCTCACCATATTTACATGTCAGAATTTGAAATACTTTGACAATTCAAGCTTCATTTTATTATAGCACAAGTAGAGTCTCTTCTCTTCTAGGAACAGGATTAAAAATGAACATAGCTGATAAAATGAGGTGTAGCTCATTTTAACACTGTGTTTCAATGGTTGTGAAGTTATATGAGGACAAATATTCATTTTTGTTATCCAATGGGAGATTTAATTCCTGACAGAAGCAGAGAGTAAATGTATGCCAAAAATGAGTGGAAGTTTTGCTTTCCTTTTTAGTATTTTTATTTAAAATGCACCCACACTGATTTTCTAATTAACATAGACAGTTACAAAACTTATGGGAGGGAGAAATCACACCACTCAAGAGCTGTGCCAAACCCAACAAGGCTCTATTTGCAATACAAACTAAATAATACATGCAGGGTGCTGGAAGTAAACCAACTCCTGAACTTTTGACTGGAGGACCATATTTAATGAATCACCACCCCCCATCAGAAACCCCTAACAAGCACCAATGATCCTCCCTCGACTCCCCATAACCACTGAGCTCCCCAACACTTTTCAAAACCAGGGGGGAGGGGGGAAATTGCTTGCTCTCCAATGGGGAAGTAGAGGCCATCCTTCTCAGAATAGAGCTGAAGAAAGGTAAGGACCATCTACGTATGGCGTGTCAAGCTTTTAAGGTACAGGAAAGAAGACTGGCCAATTTCACAGCTCTGAGAACCTCCTTGGACTATATTCATGAACATTTTGCAATAAAAGTCTGAAGTCTGTTCCCTCCCACTTCCTCCTTTGTCTGTCTTGCAAATTTAGATTGTAAACTCTTCAGACAGGAACTCTCTCTTATTACATATTTGTACAGAGCCCAATCTTTGTTAGTCCTCTAGATGCTACTATAAATCAAATAACAAAAATAATTAATAATAAAGTCTGCATCAGATCTGGACCTCACATCCATGTATAAGTTCAAGTGGCCTCAAAGCAAATAGTTCACACAACTCTAAATCACGTCCACTGGTGAAATCTGAGCTTCCTCCCCCCCCCCCCCCCCACTTTTTCTCACTATTACAATTTTTTCAGTGCAAAACACATTTTTAATAAAACGTAACTGACAAACACTGATATTGTTGGGCAATTATGAAGATGCACATGTACAGATCTGAGCACAGGGCCCAGGAGCCAATTCCAGTTCTGACACAGAATCCTCCTGTGGCCTTAGAAAATCCACTTTGGCCCTGACACTGGAAAGACTTAAGCATGTGCTTAACTTGGGTGACATGAGTTTATGGACATATTTAGAGCTAAGCAGGTGCACAACTCTTGGCAGGATTCGGGCTTTAATACCTGTGCCTCTGGTCCCCATGTGTAGGACGAGGATAACACCACTGACCTACTTTTAAGGATGTTCCAAGGATTGCTGTCGAGCTCCAATTCTGCAACTGATAACACACGGACAGACTGCTGTGCCCTATCAGTTGTAGGATCCGGGGCCCATACCAGCGCTAACTATTTGAAAATGCTACTACATTAAATGTTAACATGCCACAGTTGTTACATGATCGTGGGTTCCACAACCTCCAGTACCTGGCATAATATGAGAGATGCATTCAAAATGCAAGTGCAATATGGGTGTAAATTAATATATACAAATACACACACACGCAGTTTTAGAACGCACAGCTATGCAGTGGGGGAGAGAGAGAGAGAGGGCTGCACTTTCTAGCTTTCTGCAGACTTTTGTCTGAACGCTCCTTTGGGGAAGAAGCAAGAAAAATTACCTGAAGGCGCAATTTTGAGCAACTGAATTAAGATTAAAGAGTGGTCTCAGCCAAGTCACAACTCTCGGTCTCCTGAAAACCCCACGAAAACTATTTGACTGATGTCATCAAATTTAAATAATTCACCTGACGTCACACTGGAGAAGCCAACCATGAACACCTCACAAATTATTATTTTGATCCGATTGTTAAGAGAGAATTACAGGAAAACCTGCAGTTTCCACCGTTATTAAAGCAGTGACCCTGGCAGCACTCTTTTGTGCTGGACTTTTTATATCTTCAAGCCTATTAATCAGATGGCAGTTCAGACTGATGTGCTTCAAATAGCTGACCCCGGCTAGTGCTTTAATTACTTGTATTCAATGGTAATTAAGACTTTTCACATTCAAGTTCAATTTAAAAAAATTAAGTGTAAAATTCAGTTGTCTAATAAAGAGTTGTATTCTTTCCTGTGCTTCAGCATGGACACCAAGGATGCAGCAATTTACTATTGACAAGCACTAAAGGAGCAGGTCATTTCACAAGTATAGTGTGGACAAAGGTGAACCAGGCAACTGATGAAATCTGTGGCCAAGGCGAAATAGCAATCTCTGAGCCAAATGGTAATAAAGTTACTGAAATGAAGCAATGTAACTTCTAAAGTGAGCTGTCATAAGCAGGATACAGGCTTCAAAGTGGCTTGTCTAAAGTAATTAAAACATTGTTCCTTAAGAACCAATCAAAATGGCTAACCCCACCACTGACAGTGTTCGTAGGCTGAACCAAACAACAAAGATAATAAAGTAAAAACAAGTAAGAAAGCCACCCAGTGGCAACTGTAACTAATCTTCTATAAAATGGATGTGCATGCATCGTAAGAGCAGAACTATTTACTGAAGTTGCAGTAAGTTGTATAAAGTAAAATTTCTTTTACTATTGTTTCCTGGTTCAGCATTACCACCTTGATGAGGGTTTTATAATGTAGATGAATCAGTACAAACTTAGTTATTCAAACTTCAATATCCAATATTCCTGGTTAACCAAAAAGAAAGTCATTTTCCACCCCCCACCCCAGTATCTATTAATGACACTGATAATTTAATAATTGTCTAGAGGATAGGCACTAGACTAGGAGTAAGGAGATTTGAGTTCTGTTCCCAGCTCTGCTACTAACCTGCTGTGTGACCTTGCACAAGTCACTTCACCTCTCTATTTCTTTTCCCCCTAACTAACCTTTGTCTGTCTTGGCTATTTTGAGTGTAACCTCTTTGCGACATGAACAGTCTCTCACTACATGTTTTTACAGTGCCTTGCACAATGGGGCAGCTATCTCAGTTGAGACTTGTAGATGCTATTGTAATAATAAAAATTCATTCAATTATCTGAAAACATGCTTATCCAAATTTATTCAGTGTCCCTATAATATTCTGATATAAAAATGTGCAGCTTACAAAAACATTTTAATATTTATATTTGGTGTGCAGTTTAGTGACTGAATTTTTTATTGATTTTCATAAAATTAAGAACACCTGTAATACAGCTCTTAAAACACTAACAATGGAATTATTTAAATCATTTGTCTAAAAAGGAGACACAAGGAAGTCCATCTGGTTTAAGGCCTGATCCATCAAAGCATTTAAGCACGTACTTAACTTTAAGGACATGGGTAGTCTTATTGAAGCCCTTAAAGTTAGATATGTGTTTAAATAGCTTGCTGAACTGGGGCCTTATAGAACAGCTGAGCTCAATGTTCATGGATGTTATGCAAAATATTTATTATTGGACAATTTTTTTAAAAAAAAAGAACATTTTAGTGGCTTATATTACATATAAGTTAACTATAGAAACAGGCCACCAAATATTTTAGTCTGTTAAATGCAAAAGAAGAAAAGATTTTTAAAAGTACAAAATGTTTCCATCACAAGGAATTACATCTTTGAATATAACATTATTTCCTTTATATTTAGGTGATAAAACTGTAAATCTCACTTTATACTAAATGGCCTCCCTAAACACATGCAAACACCATATGGGAATAGGACCTATGAATTATCATTTATATGGAATGTAAGGGATTTTTTCAAATACATGCATTTAAAATCGTATTTGGATCCATTTACCCTTAGCAAAAACCAAAACACATATCCCTCAAAGTTGAATGAAGCAATATTACAAGCATTGGAAAAAAATTAGTTTTGCTATCCAGTTGTGTTTTGTATAAATTTAATCTGTATTTTCAAGTAATATCCAAACTGAGCTAAAGAAAGGACATATGAACAGTAATTAGAAACCAGTAATATATTTATACACAGAAGTAAACAGTAACTGAATTTTGAAGCTGTATTTATTTAGGCTTAAGTGGGGAAGAAACGTTATTAAAAGTTAATCAAGATTTGGTTACTAAAGCCACAAACTATAATGAAATGCCACACTGAGAGACACCAATCTTCCATATTTTAACAAAATATAATTTAACAATGAAATGAACTAACCTGTAGCTCATGCATTTTAGTTTGGTGATTTTTGTTTTGTTTTTTTGAAAGCATATTAGACCATCCCCAAATTAGAAATTATTCTGAAAGCAGGGACAGAAAAGCAGAGTTAATTTTCATGCTAACCAACAATGGAAGCCTTACACACATTTATTTTGGTGGTGATCCAACTCTTATAAATCCAACTCATGTAGAATTACATACCCTGAAAAATGGGAAACAAGTCTATCCAGAATTAAGTACTATTTCTAGGATTATATGCCATGAGTGATGGTGGGCTAATGGCCCCAGCTAGATCACATGGTTTCTATTCATCCTCTGAACAAACCTAAAAGCTAAGAAAAGAGAATGCGAACAACTGATGTCTTCCTTACTCCCATAAGTTTTTACAGTCTAAAGTCAATCCTGAGATACAATGTCAATTTTATTTTTCTTACATAAAACCATATTCACCAGTGGGACTTGAAGACACTGGCAAGAGACACAATAATAAAATTGCAAAGGGAATTTGGTATTGCACCAGTTACCACTATCAGTAAATGACTACTTCCTTCATAGACTTTCTACTTATGCGAACCACTTCCCCCTCAGGTAAAGCTAAAACGTTCACAAAATCAGCCAGAAATAAACCATAAGCAAAAAACCTCCAACAACTTGTTGTTTAATAAGGAAACATCCTAAATGAATCCCTCTTCTCCTGGAGTTTTGAAATTTAATCAAATTTATCCTTCTTGTACAGAAAAGGTTTCTAGTTTCTCTAAGATGAGAGTTCAGTTACCATAACTAATGTCTGTTACTAGCTTTAGAATTCTAATTGTGTTTAATACAATTTCATGTTTCATCAAAGTACAAAATCAATACCATTTGTCCAGCATACAGGAAAAATGGAATCTATAAACTGCTCTTATTGAGTAATTAAACACCTATTATTGTCATGAGTAGTGAAACAATGAATTTGATAGATACATTTTTGCAAGAAAATACTGCAGTGATTAATACCTCCCTACGTATTAAATAAAAATGCCTGCCTTTTGTGCGGTAGTGCTGGCAGAAGAACAGAAATGAGAGAAGTAGTTGCCTGTGCCACAATAACAGGCTAACCTTGAACTGAACTCCTTTCCTCAAGAAATTAAATGCTGTAGCAGGACTTTAAATCCCTCCACTTAGAGCTCATTTGTGTTCCATGTAACCTGCAGTTCCTGAAGAGAACTCATTATCTTCTAAAGAAGAATCTTTTATCATATCTTTACAAATGTGTATATTGTTTCTGCAAAAAGTATTTCATATCAGAAAAAGAGATAACGAGTATTAACCATGTAAACAAGGCAAAAAGACTTGTATTGTTAAGACACTATTTCTGCTTCCTGGGAATTCAAACACAGAGTACAGTGTTAGAGAAAAGAGAGTGTGGTTAAAGAAAATGTACCTTTACAGCAAAATTGTAATCTGTTAGACTGATGCTAAAATGCCTTTCTGTTGCTATATGCCTGTACCGCACAGACTCAGCCCCTCCCCCAATGCCCCTCCTGTAGCTTTGGCTTCATATTTTTTCTTTTCACTTAGAATAATGCACTAGGAACAACTATAGAGTACAAAAGATGAATCTATGGATTTGACACTTGTAAAGGGTAACCCTATTTCACAAAGTGAGATGGGACAAAAAAGAAAGAAAAAAAGGCCACAGAAGCAATAACTGCTCACCGAATTACCATTAGATTGTAAGATTTACAAGCCAATGTACAGTAAGTGCATAGCTAATGGAGTTTGTCCTCTAAAAGAATATAGAGCAGATCTTTGCAGCCTAAGAACGATGCAGGTTGTTATCTATTTTTCTTTACTTATTTTATATTTGTAGAAACAAAAGACAAATCATGCACCTAAATCCAGCATTTTTATACATATTAAAACAATGTTACAAACCTATACTAAAAATAACATACTATATGAGGAAAGGCTTTTGTTTTTTAGTTTAATCAAACATATTCACATTCTTCAGAAAGAGTGAAAAAGGGGTTTAACTGTAGCCAATATTCCCTTCACAGGAATCTTGTAATAAAAGCAGATCACATATTATAAATTTAGTTAAATGATATGATCTGGTGCAATTTAATGAAAGGTCTTTTTATTTTTGTAATGCACTTGATTAGAATTTTCAATGTCTTTTTGATAAAATATTTGAGCTAAGTTTCAGATCGTATTAATCATTAGAGCCTTAATCATCCATAACACTTACATTCAGATAATAGTGACAACATGAATAGGATTCATGAAAGGCACTATTATTCGTGATCGATAGCATTTTGTCACCACTTTGATTGTTCTTATTCATATCAGCAAAACTGATAACAATGAGTTAACTTTAGAAAATAACATGGTAGCTCAAGCAATTATTTTAAACTTCACAAGAAATCAAATAGAAGCAACTGCTGGTATTTAATACCTATGTATACATTGGTTACAGAGTTCACAAACTACGCTATATTACCTTAGAATAAATAATCACATGCTGTATCAGGTGACTATGAAGTGACTCATGCCTCTAATAAAATAACTATTTTAGGTAGAAAAGGGAATTTCTGAAATGCGTAAAATAATCCAAAGAATAGCAAGGCAATCCTGCTACACGTCATTCTTCACTTGGATAAGTTTTATTTTTCTTAAACTTCAACTTTCACATTTAAGTAGCAGAATCTAAGTTATTATCCTCTGATCTAAAAATAAATTAGGACCATTTTGCCATTTTTTTCCATTATCTGAATTTTACAGGAGTAACAAGCAATGCACAAGATCAGCAATGATAGCCTTGTTCTTTCAAACCTTAGTGAATCAAGTTCACTAAAAGGTGAAGTACTGGAATTATCAGTACAAGTAGCTGTGTCATCAAAGCCTTCCGAGAGGTAGTATATGGAAATGCCTAAACAAATACTAGCATAAAAGCTGTATATAGAAGAAAGGGCACTCCCAACGTTTTTCTTTAGAACAATTCCAGTTTCTGTTTTATGATGTAGCATTATATTATGGGCAAAATACAAAATCCTGACTCTAAAGTACTCTAAGTGTGAATGGGTTAAAGCTACGCTACAGTGAACCAGAGAATTTCAAGAAGCTGATGAAGACCAGTTGACCACCTGATACTTTTTCAGCAGGGTGATAAAACTAAAGGATTGCTTTGATTTGCTTGAAGGATTACTTTCTATAGTTAATTGTTTAAAGTGCACAGTCTTAACAAAAAGAGAAAAAATATCAAGTAGGTTAATGCAGAGTGAGCTAATTGCAAGCTGATTAAATTGTGCAAAGCAAGAGATATTTCTAGTGTTACATACCATCACAAGGGCTAGTCTTTTCCACCCTGCTGCTGCAGCAAACAAGCTGATTTGCTAACAAAGTGGTCAGCTCGGGCATTTGCACAGCATCTCAGTAGGTCCACAGGCGGCTGCTTCCCATGCAGAGAATCTCAAGCTCCATTTTCCAATCTGATTACACGGCTCCTTATTCCAGCAGCCTTAAACCTTCATGGCAGTTTACCAACATTTTCATCACTTTTTCTTTTACAAAGCTAAAGAACTGATAAGCTCTCAGGTACCCAGGATTTCACAGTCGATGGCTGGCAGGCAGCCAGCTTCCCTCACCACACAACTGATTCGGGCCACAATGCAAAAAGCACACTGAATTTACCAGACAGCACAAAACTATTAGAATTTTGCAGTGTGTACAAGTCAGCAGCATGTTTCTGTCTTTACATATATAGACTCTTCTGTTTAGACACATCTAGGAAATGCCTAGACCTAATAACAATACTGCCAAAAGAAGCAATTCGAAACCAAATGAACACATGTTTATGAAGAAGGCACTACACTAACTAAATTGCACTGGCAATTTAGGACATGTGTTGTTAAGAACATAATACAGAACTGAAATGAGCATCAAGATATTTTTGAACCATAGGGTAAATAAACACTTTGAATGATAAAAGAGCAAAAAGACAAAAACTAAATTTACACTGTTAACTCCAAAATATAACAGTGTAAATAGCTTATGCTGGTTTATATCTGCAACTATCAAAAAACCTGGAGGTGCACTGCAGACATACACACAACAACAGAGCGAGGTACCAATGTAAGTGCAACTCTTGTAAATCTTAAGGAATTCCCATACCCAAAACAAAAGGGAACCTTCTTTTTTCTCTCTTATTTTTATGCCAAAAAAGTATGTTTTTAAAGTTAAAATAAAACAATTACAAGTCTTTCGTTATGACAGCCAAGGCTCAGAGTTCCATTCAAACAATTGATATTCTATTTATTATTTGCATAAGCTCCCTGAAGCAGACTCTGAAAACTAATACAATGTGAAGTCAAAAGAATCTAGAATACAAATCTTTTTTCCAAGCAAAACAAAACATTTCTTACCCAATTATTAACTCAGATCATGACAACAGAATCCCACCCAAGTTAAATTTGAAAGATTTTTTTAAAGTGTAAAGTGCTATTTTGTATAGTGTCAGTTTTATTATAATAGACGGTGGGGCTAATAGAGAGGGAAATTATCAGTTATGGGGGGGAGGAGGATTTAAAAAGTACAACTAAGCTAGTGCGATGGCTCAGTACTCCAGATCACCAGTGCATTGACCCTCTGTATCTCTGAGTCATTAGCTGGAATCCCAGCTCTGCCTTTAGGAGTAGGGATTTGAACTCGCACACCGATGTGGTGAGATTCAGGATCTTGAGCATGCCAAACAGAAGGGTCATTCTCCTCAGTGATGAGGAGGACGGTTGCCCCCTGGGGAGGGGAAAACTAGATGAGTGACTGTCGCACGATTCAAGCAATGGACATGCTGCTGACTCAGGAATGGGCACTGACAGGCACCACTGCTTCAGTCCAAATCACTCCTAGTGGGAGTTGTTTTAGGGCACTGGTGCTGACAGGTACATGCAAAAGTCAGAAGGAAATTATATACATATACATGTATGCGTATATCTCTATATAGATACACACGTATGTACGTTATGGGTAGATACTGAAAAAGGTAAAATTGTTTTATTTTTCTAGCATTAAATTTTCAGCTTTGGCAAAACATTCATATAGCAATATTTTTTCTATATACACAGAGAGATCATTTTACACAGACTAGGGAATGTGCATGTATCACACACATGTGCTGTAGCATGCATACATGACTGCCAACTTAAAATGCCATTCTCAAATTTATATGCAAATTCTACTTCTGCTAAAATAAAAACGTATTTCAAGTAGTTTATGATGCCAACACATTATTCCCATGAATGATTCCTAGTAAACTGTTTATGCCAACTGCCGGTTGCTTTTGTTTTGTTTTTATGATTTATTGGATGGTAAACGAACCCACTCCAACTATAGTTGTCTGTATAAACCAGTAATTTTCATGTTTCTAATTAAAATGTAAACAGTGTAATGAAGACATCAAGTTTTTAGGCAAATGTCTCATCCAATGCCACTTGGGGTATGGTAATTACTGGAGCAGATCTATGGATGCTCCTGAATCCTCTACAAGTCCAGATTAAAAGCATTACTGCTAAACCTTGCCTTTCACACCAGGGAATTGTGTGCTCTAACCTATTCCCAGTTTGCTTACGGATGCATATCGGCACTACCCTTTATAACCAGTCATTAAAAAAATGTAAGTTTACCACATAAATGAAGCAATTTGTGTTAAAAAATTAATACAGGATTTAAAATAAAACCTGCTTTCAAGTTTATGATTACACATAACCATGGAATTAGATGTTTGTCAAAAACTCATCAACAAACTGCTCCGTTAAGAAAATAAAACCAATTAAAAATCACTATATAGTTTGCATGACTGGGATTTTTATTTAAAAGGACACAATTGAGATTTTAAGACTTAGAATTAAAATGATTGTTTCTCCACAATTCTTGTTCCACAAATTGTTGTTTTTTTTTAAACCTGCTATTTAGAAAAATACAAAAATTATTTTGTCCCTTGACAGAGGGTAAGTGTAAGTGACTTAGATTCCTTATCCCCTCAAATGCAAAATGTGTTTGATGTGCCACTGAAAAATCTTTTGTCATTTTTGTTTCCGTCTCAGTGTCTGTATCTGAAATTTGTCAGAATTTATCCTAAAGCAAATGACCTCTCCTACATATACTGAAGGAATACAAGTCCTCTCCTGCTTACAATTGTTAATTGAGCCTGTCTGATGCAACATCTCCCCCCAACCAAATAAATCAGCGTGCTTGTTTTACATATTTACTGACAAGCACTTGAATAGTCCTCTATTTTATTATAACATTGGGAAGGGGTGTCTCCTTGAAGTAATACATCTTCTCTTTCTTGTTGTGCTATAAGTAGTTAAAGCTGCAATCCACAGTATTATAAAGGGGTCTAAAATGCCTGGTACAAGGAGATTTTTTTCCCCTCATTGGACTCAGAGTCCATATTCTGACTGGTATGGCCAATTTTCATATTATTTTTACATAAATGCTAGACAAGCATGTCTGCTTTGTAAACCTAGATTGTGGAGATGAGAGTGCAGAGAGAGAGAGAGAGAGAAATTGTGTAGTAGTGTGCTATTTTACAGTCTATGTTTTATTATTAAAGTAGTATAAACAAATAAATGTGTATTCCCTGTCAGGAAAATCTGATCTTAGATTGCACCAAACCATAAAACATCTGGTCCCTAAATCATGAACTCCTTAGCACAGTAAAGTAAAATGTTATATTTAGGTGTTTGCTTGAAATGTATTCTTCCAGCAATAGCAGATTAAATTAGACAAATAGTATTCTGAAGGCTAATGCTTCATACCATAGTTGTGTTCTAAATGACAAGGGTTGCAAGCAAAAGCATCGCTTTTATTTAGCTTTGTGGAGGAAGAAAAAAAAAAGAAGCGCTAAACAACATTTTATTGAAATGTGGATTAAGACAATGGGGAAATCCTAGCCTTCCCTCCAGTTCCGAGGCCACGCTAATCAGGTGTAATTTTTAATGAACACTAGTGGTTAGGTGCTCATTCAAGGTATTTCATTAGGAGGTTATTCATTTAAAATAAACATTTCAACCATATCAAGCTGTAACCTTTCTTGAAATGTAAATGAATGGTTTAAATGAGAAGATTAATAAAGAAGGGAGTTCCAATTCCAAGCATGGCATGCTATGTATTTTTAAATTTGTCTATGCCAGATGCTGTCAGTCAGAACAAAAAACTGTCCAAGCAGACAATCTGTGCGTCTGAATGTTGATCATGTTGGAAAGTAAGGGGGGGGAGGGGGGGAGAGTGTGTCAAGGATTCATGGTCCTTCATCTTTGCAGTAGAGCAAACACGTCTCTCAGTATAGCGACAGACAGCTGCTTCCACTTTCTAATGTGCCCTAACTTAGATCACTGAAAGAATTGTCAGCACTCAGAGAAACACACAAAGATAACACAGCCAGCTGCCATGAAGGGGGAAACAGCACAGCTCAGAAGAAATGGGATTTGTTCCATTTGCATGATGCTGACTCCCTTGGGCCCCTTTCTTTCAAATCCAAAGCACAAAAGACAACACTTAACATATTTGCTTAAAGATGACAACCTCATGTTGATTTCATTTGGATGTAACAGTGTCAGGATTATAGATATAAGAATATATTATATCTGTAACAGAGACTGACAAATGTATCCATCAGTGAAACTGTCTGATTCATCTGCTTATACAGCCATTTTACCATCCCAAGGGTGCCATCTAAGTAGTAACTTTAGAAGACTGAAGGTCTAATTTTATTACACCACATTTCAACCTACTAAACAATATTATTTCTAAAATAGATCATTTTTATTGGAAGTCTCCCTGATGAAAAATCCAGTAGACATGGGAGAATTTATTAACTGTATGGGTCCTTTGAACTCAATATACTGCCCATTTTAAGCAACTTCCTTTATATACGGTCAAAACCTAAGATCACATAATTGAAAGTGAGTTTAACACATATAACAACAGTATCATTTTAATATTACAACGTGGTATCTATTTTAATAATACATCATAGTCCGTCACTATTTGAAGAGCCCTTGCTTGGTATTCTGAAACTGTTTACTTAGACAGCTTTAATGTACACTTGCCTCAGTGTTGTGTCAATTCTTCAATAGGAACTCTATAAATAATTATTGTTCTCCGACACATTTTGGTCATCTACACTATGTGATTTTTGCTTTAAGTATTCATTGGGCAGCCTAGAAGACATGTGAATGATTTAAAACTGAATAGACTAGCCACGAGTCATTACAATACAGTACAACTATGGAAACGGAGATCCAAACTGAAGTGTGCATGCTTCTATGATCCTCTTTTCTGTACAGTTGTATGGATTGGCTCCTTTTCAAATCAAATGAAACAATGAGGCGATGGCTTGACTTTGTTTCCAAATGCATTTCTTTGAATTGTTAGAGGGGTTCTTCCCGCCTTCCACCCCTCCAAATGAATGTGAATAATGAAATGCTGGCTATATGTGCTGCTTTGTCCAGAGGAACTCTAAACTGCTTGTTGCTAGCTGCTGGCACATAAGAATTGCATTGTAATTCACTAGATTGGAGTTGTTTTGTAAAATGGAGTTAACTGCTGTACGTGGAATTTCAGCACAGCAGATGGTTACCAATCATTATTTTCAATTTGTTTAGCTTCAAGTAATGTAGGGTGGGATGAGGGTTGGGGGAAGGGGTTAGCAGACTGGCTTTCAATAAACTAGTGCGAGGTAGAATAGCGCACTCACAAAAATGTCTTTCCTTCCAAACTATAGTGTAGCTAAGCAAAAACTGATTTGATAGAAAGAAAACACACATTTTAAAAGGAGCATTTACGTGTTGGTCAATCATGCCCTATTTGTGATCTAGAGTACATTTTAAATATTAGAAATGGATTGTAAAGTTTCCAAAGATAAACTGTCTCTATTCATGTCTTGCCATCATTCATGTTTAAATCACTCTTCTATAAGTGGCTCAGTTGTCCAACTGGAAATGGAAAAGGAACCATTTATGGACTAGTGCACATGAACAAAATTAAGCTGTAAATATCTGGGCAGGGCCATTATTGAAGTCTGGAAACATCTGGGCCTGAAGCCCAAGCTAAGCCCCACTCCCACCATGTTCTGGTAATTGCTTAGATGATTTATAAACTTACTGTTTCCATTAAAATAGCTTTAAGATAAATGAAAGCCACTGAATTTCTGTGTGTGCGCGCATGTGTGGCGGGGGGAGGGGAGGGCAGGGGAACTTCTCACCTTTCTTTGGAAAGATGCAACATTCCTGCTTCAAAGACACCACTCACACCTTTCTAAATTCAGACCAAACGCATAATACTACAAGAGATGTGCCCATCTAGTCACAACATTTGAGTACCTGAGCATATGTTGAATTGTTTAGGGACTTAATATCTTCCTATCAAAATTCATGTTTAAGGATTTTGTTATACACTTGTTGGGTTATTTTGTTTTTTATTTAACTTCTTTTCAAAAATAATATATTTGCAGCATATTCATGAGATCCATCCGAGAGTCTACATACCTTAACTACCCTGGTTTACTCAGTGCGTATCTCCCCAGAAATGGAGTCAATACTCAGCATTGAGCAAGCAGGCTTTTGATGAGGTCATAGCACCTGAGATCAAGTGCTAGTTTTGAAAACATTCATCGAAAAGGTTTTCAGAAAAACCTGAAGACAGGAGCCTTATTTCTGGACCTGACAGCAGCATATGACACAGTTTACCACAAAGGGCTCTTAGTTAAATTGTCAAGATCATTCCCGGCATGGTTAGTCAACATAATTGACCTTCTCCTCCGCAACAAACATTTCCAAATGCACACAGGAGACAGAATTAGCATGTGGAAAGACAAGCCAATGGTCTACTCCAAGGCTCTGTCCTGGCACTGACTCTTTTCAACCTGTATGAACTTAAGCTCACCCAGTCCCATAAGTTCACATACACAGATGACATTTAATTAGGCATCCAAGCATGATCATTACCAGAACCTGAAGTCTCTCTTAAGGCTGACTTGATTAAGATGGCCAAATATTGTAGTTGGTTGCATTTACAATCAAGTGTGACCAAGACAATTTCAAGTGTGTGCCGTCTTTACAACACAAGAGCAGACCAAGAACAGAATGTATTTCTCAATGGATATCACTTGAAACATGAATCCCACCCAGTCTACCTTAGAGTAACCGTAGATAGATCTTTCACATATCTTAGCCACAATTTTCCTCAGGTGGTTAAGGCCACAGCCCAATGTCACACATCACTGACAACTGACCTCTGACCAGATTTGATGGTGGTCTGAGGGCTCTGCACTTTGCTGATGAGGCTGCCACAGATTGGCTTGGCAAGCTTTACATCTGATAAGAAGACCCTTGTGCCACATGACTAAAGCCAAGATCAGCAGAGGCGCTTAGGCTTGACTCTTCCCACCCCTTTATTATGAAAGGGAAGGAACAATAGATAGGGTATTCGCCACAAGAACTTCTTCCATTCTGGAACTTGCTCAGCCCAAACTTGTCAAGTTTCAGGGCATATTGTAAAAGTCATCTATTTTAGTAGGGCTGCTGAGAAAGGTTGAGGGTACTGGTTTTCAGGTGGAGCGGGATAGGCATATGCTGTCATGGTATCTATCATATATTGGCTGCTAGGCTACATTTTATTTCTTCTTTACTAGATCGTGTTGCTGGGTGATATTCTGTGATTGTAAAGAAAACTATTTTCAGAGCACAAGATCTTCACTATAAAAAGACGTTTTTTATTTTCTACATCTATTTTAAATAAATACCCTAACTGCACTTCCAGCACTCTCCCACCACCGATACTACCTCTTCATATAGTATCCAAAAAAGCCATATGGCTTAGATATGGAAAAGGGTTAAAAATGCAGTTCTCCAAGTGCTACACTTTTTCATGTTGTTGAAGTTTCTATGTCGTGCAGCCTATTGCACAGCCCCAACATGCAATTCTCCACTAAAAACCATGCTGGGTTTCTAAGGTAAAAGTGCCACACACTAGTCATTTCTTAGGGGAAAAAGCATCAGATGAATCATGCTCCTGCGCCACCATTATTTCTCCAATAAGTTAGCTATGCTTTGTCCATGGATCGTTAAGATGTAAAAATATGAACCAGCTCTTTCCGGGATTGTGCTCTGTCTTAATAAACGGCTTCTGCTTTCTCATGCAGCTAGTGTTATCCTTACACTGTTGATCATCCATTCACATTATGCAGCAAGGAGAATGAACACTTTGCATATATGACTGTATCAAACTAGGAATTTGCTAGTGAATCCTGCATGTTGTCAATTGTTGACTCTCAAAGCTATCTGTCTGACAGACCTTGGTTTAGCTTCACCTATGAAGACTGCATTTGAATTTTTTTTTAAATAGTGCTTTTCAAAAAGAGAGAAAGAACTGGTTGACAAAGGATTAAACGTAGGTCTCTTGACTATAGTCTAGGTGACCTACAAAATGAACCAAAGCACTCCCCTAAGCTTTTACTTCCATTCTTAGATTCTCCCTCATTCTTTATTATGCTGTCTAGAACTATGTTGTGCTTCCTTATTGTTGAGATTATCTATCCAGCTTGAAATGTAAAGCTGTAAAGATGTGACGTATTCATGCAATTAACTAAGCAAAATTTGTCTATAGTAACACACTTATCTGAGTGATAACCTGGAGGGCCTAGGTTCAATCATCAACAACTGTAGATATTTTTCTCTTACACAAAGTGTGCATGCTCAAACTGAATTTCAATATGAATGGCCAAGATAACATCTAGAAGTGTTTCAGTACTAAAGTGCTGCAATTGGGGGGTGGAGGGGAGGAGAAACAACAACAACTAGTAAAGCCTTCAGTAAAAGGTTATTGGCTTGGTTGGTGACATTGTGTATGGAAGGATCAAAAATGGACTTTTTTGGGTGGGAAAGGAAAATGGTTATTTCATGATGCCAGAGCCAAGAATCTTTTGTCTTTTTTTGTGGGTGTGTGTGGATTTTTTTGTTTGTTTGCTGACATCTCCAGGTTTGAAGGAAAACCTGAAATTGAAATATTGGGCCTGAGTATCCTCTCTCCGACACTAGTTTTGTGGCCGTGTAACTCCACTGATTTCAGCGGAGCTACACCACAATAACACTGGTGCATTGGAGTGGAGAATCATGGTCCCCAACTAATTATCATTTGAACATTTGATCAATTCTGATTTCCTTTAAATTCTATAACATCATTTGCCAGAACACTAATGACAGATGCTAGAAAGAAAACGGGGCGTTCACAGAGACCAAATGGATAAAGCAACTGAACTTAGGACACAGGAGAGCTCCTGAGTTTAACCCCAGATGAACTCTTTATTACCTAGATTTTAGTACAAAATAAGTTAATAAGTTTCAAATACCAAAGGGTTGATTCATGGGGTGTATATATATGGACAGTTTCATTGGGTTAAGAGACATCCATTAATTGTTAAGTCAGTGAAGTGATTACACCTATTGCTCATTCACCACATTTGATTTGATTCTTTGACCTTATAGAGGTTATCACTTAAAATAAATAAATACATACATACATACATACATACATATTACCATGACAGGATATTTGACTCCATTATGCTATTTTTTATTTTAAGTAAAAATAAGTAATGGTACGTATTTCCTTTTAGGAACTGTTACCACTACACATCCATTTCTTCTTAGATTACTGTCATGTTATAAAAAAGCATACAAATCTTATACTTAAAACAAAAGTTTTAACTTTCTAAAGCATTTTGCAGTATGCAGATCTGTATTCACTCTTGAAGGCTAGACAGAGTGAGGCTGCTGGAGCATTAGAATGCCCTCTAGAGGCTGGATGTCTGGCTAATTAACCTTTTCGGTATTTTTCAAAATGCAGAGGCAGCTGTATGCATTGTTCATAGGTTCAATGAGCACTCTTCTTTAAGACATATATTCTCAGACATCTTAAATATTAATACTGCAAACAGAACCTATACAGGGTTCCTGTCTACTATAAACATGAATAGCACAGGAAGGCATAAATTAAAAATCCATTATTTAATCAGATCATAGGTGCTTGGGCATAGTGCCTAAAATGGACAGATCATCTGGATTTCAAATGAACCTGCCACAGATGTATTTTTTTTAAAAAAATAAGAGATTTATTCCTATCTACTGAACAGTGACTCAGTTAAGATTCTGATTATAATATATTTAAAGTACCCCATATAATATATTTAAAGTTCCCCACAAAAATTATTGCTATCCCCACATACAGTTCTATATAACTGTGTGTGTAGATTCCCAAGAGGCAAAAATATTTCAAAGGTCTTAGAGGCCAAATTCTGCTCTAGTATTCACATAAAGATGTTTTATGGAGTTATTCTGTTCTTACACCAGTTGAGGATATAGCCCATGGAGTTCTTAATAACTTAACCCCACCTGCATCTGGTGAGCAGAACTCACGACATAGATACTATAGATTGATGGATTGATTTGTTTTCTTAAATGGTACATTACTTTTATTCTTATCATCTTATTTTTGACAGCAAGTGGATCCTATTCAGCTTCTCATGAAATAAAACTTGTTTGCCTGAAATTCTGCATGTAACCATCCACAACAACACCTGAAAAACCTATAACAGCAAATTATACTACAACATAAAAGAAATGTTTCCTGACAGCAGTCATCCTAAGCAAATGTGCATATACAGTGTTTGATTTCTTCCAGCAATTTTCTACTAGGTAATGAATACATTAATGGCTATCCAGTTATCATGTTATAGTCTTCTGCATTAACACAAAAACACACTAGTTTGATATTCACTGTTTCTAAAAAACAAAAACAAAAAAAACTAGTACCATATAAATGCAAAAGAAAGAAAATAGTTATTTTCACCTCTAAAGGGATAGTTAAATGATAAATTAACATCATTAATGAAAACTTTACAATACTACCATACTTGATTTGCCTGTGGAAATCACCATTATACGACAAAGCGTATAATCTGTTCTGATTGGTGAGGGAGAAGGTGGGAAGAAATCAGTCATTAACTACTACTAAATGAACAGTTTTCCAGTGCAGTTGTCTTCTAATTAAATCTAAAGTGTGGAGCACAGTCACTGAGATGTGCTATAATAATTTGTTTGGGCTGTATTTTTCTCCCTTTGTTTTTCCTTCTCATGCTCTTTTTTGTTTTATTTCTTTCCTGCTTAGCAGAATACCTTGTACCTTTTGTAAAGTGAGCAGGAAAAAAAGAGTTTCTTGCAAATTCCATGCAAAGGCATGTATCAGTGGCCATCCCGCTTGACCCTCTTCAGAAATGTAGCTTACCAACTTCTTAATTCTTTCTATTGACAGGTACCAGCTCAAAACCTCAGTATTGTATCCCAATCTCTGTTCCAAAAATCCAATCTTACTGATGATAGCTATCTTATTGTTAATAACTGAACTAAGTCAATGGTGCGGAACAATATCCAGTGGTTCTGTATTCCAGTAGTAAGCAGTTGCAGAGAAAACTAAAATTAGTCATAAGGTCTTTGCAATTTAGCTCCCAGCTACTCATAATAAAGTTACCCTATCATGAATGCAACCACTTACTGATATTCAGAAAGCTTAGCACCCAATGAGGATGTTTTTAAGTAGTTGTCAGTTTCTAATCAGTTTATGATCTTACAACAACAACAAAAAAACTCATCTTAGTTAGAGATGGAAATGATTTATTAGATCATGGAGTCTATCCCCTGTCATTACAGCATATAGTTTACCTGGTAGAAGATATAACCGATATTAAATAGAACTGATTTAAAAATTTTATTAAAGCTAATGTTTAAAATCAAATTTACACAAGTTAAGAGGGTAGGTACTGTACATCTGGGATCAAGTTTGAGTTATGAGAAGTTACAAGTATCCGTTACAAGGTTCACAGGATACATACATAGCACCTAACCAGCATAGAACCAGATTGGGGTGTGGGAATTTTTAAACTATCAGTGAATAAGTGATCTTGGGTATGCCCCACCATAGAATGTATTTAGAGTCCAAGTCAGTGTTGTTCTAGTGAATAGGTACATGGGTGAGGTGCGTCTCTTGGTTCATCAGGGGAGGAAGTGAATTATTTTCCCTGACCAGTGGTCTTGTTTATCCATCCTACTACTGACGGTGTACCCCGATGTGCTCTGTTTAGATGTCTCTGGACCACCTGACAGTGTCGGACACCATGAGCTGTCTCGTGAGCCGGGCGTAGCGCCAACCGACTCCACACGCTCTCAGCACCAGCTTGTTGTGGGGGTCCTACGTGCCCCAGGCTCCCATGACCAGGGCGTGAATCTGGACCTCGTAGCCCTGGGCTCTCAGGGCGTTGGCCAGCGGGGTGTATTTCAGCACCTTCTGAGCTCGGGCCTCGTGGAAGGCCAGGGACCTGTTTTCGAAAGGCACCGTGATGTCCACCATGAGGATCTTCTGTTCCTCGTCAGTCACAACAATGTCGGGTCGCAGTTGGCTGCCCATTCCAGGGATGGCAGAGTCAACGGTGATCTTCCCCAGGGACAGCAGGATGGCTTTCACCAGCCGGTTCTGGATGGCGTTGTGGCAGTGCCGCCAGGCTCCAGAGTGGTGCTTACAACCACACAGGATGTGGGGCAGGGTCTCGTTGGGATAGCCACACTTCCTGCAGCGCTTGTCCCGGTTTCCACGGCAGACGACTCCATTGAGGGGAATGCAGTTGAGCCAGGCTCGGTGGATGAACCGCCGGTCAGCGAACCTGGTGAAGCTTGCTGGTCATCCCACTTGCTGGTCACCTCAAACACCTTGCCCTGGTCCAGTTTCCGCTTGAGGTTCTCAGCATAGTGGCAGTGGATGGCATCTTTCAGGGTTCTTTCCAGCATCGTTCTGGCAGTCGGGGTGTTGATGCTGTGGTCCAAGGACTTTATGCGCGGCACCAGCATTCCCAGCTCCCAGCGGCAACTGATCCTCTTTCCTAGGCGTCTCGAGGCGTTGCGGGTACGGGACCAGAGAGAGGACAGGTCTCCCTGAACTGAGCTTCCAGGGAGCTGCTGAGGTAAGTGATACTACGCTGGATCTTAGTCAAAAGACAGAGTTACATAAACGTCGGAAGTGATGTCTATGAGACTCCACAGAATGTACTGGCCTTTAGATGCACAGCATACTCTTCCTGCATTTATTATATTTCAAATATAAAAGGCTTTCACAATGGGCGAGGGGAAGCAGAGAAAGTAACAGAATTGCTTTGAAAGAAGTGGAGAACTCTCATCTTGCAAAGATTGCTCTACATCAGCCAGACTTAAATAATGGTATTGCAAATTGAGGCCCAGGGGAATTGGAGACATATAAGCAAGCTTTGTCATTCACACCCCAAAGGGTTTTGGGGTGTTTTGTTTTAATTTAAAATGTCTGTAAATCTAGATCATGGGTTGAACTATTTTGTTCCCTTTCTTGCGCCACTCAAGCTGATCCACTGCTCATGCCAAAAACAAGTTCATTTTTAACTCGAGAGCAAAGTGACAACTAGTTAAAATGCCCGTTAGCCTTGTTAAAAAGAAAAGAGTGCTGCTCACCCTTGTTTGCTACTTTTCCCTACTCAACCCCTTCAGTATTGTAAAAAAATAAATAATAAAAACTAAAAAACCACAATACTAGGTTTAAAAGAAAAGGAAAAAGGATGGCATGAAGTCACTTGAGGAGATCCAACCTTTTCAGTTTCAGAGTAGCAGCCGTGTTAGTCTGTATTCGCAAAAAGAAAAGGAGGACTTGTGGCATCTTAGAGACTAACCAATTTATTTAAGCATAAGCAATGAAGTGAGCTGTAGCTCACAAACGCTTATGCTCAAATAAATTGGTTAGTCTCTAAGGTGCCACAAGTCCTCCTTTTCTTTTTGCAAACCTTTTCAGTGTAACAGCATAGCTAATTATGTGGTTGCCATTTAAAAAATATTTTCAGTATCACTAGACATTATCTGTACGTACAGCATCCGCATGGAATAATGAAGGAATCACTTATTAAAGTCTTTAAAATGTGGGGAGGGATGTGGATTTAAATACGCAGAAACGCACACACCATTATGTAATTGCCTGTAAAGAGCTTGGAAACAGCTCACCTCTTCCAGATGTATGTCAAGAGCCTAGGTTTACTTTCTCACAGCTACAAGGTTTCAATACAGAAACCAATTCACTCTAACCTAACTCACTTCTGATTATCATTCGAAACTCATTATTTTAAGCCATTTATCTTTGTAGTAGTTATGTACCATTAAGGAGCACAATGCCCATAATTGTTTAAAAGGGAAGAAGTAAAACCAGGAAAAGTTTCTGCAATTAGAACAACATCATCTTTTGAATGTTTTGCTAACTAGCTGCAGTGTTTAGGTTTATAAACCAAAGCACACTTCCTGAATTACAGTCAGCTTTAAACACTCACTGCAAGTTCATCTAACAACAAGGGCATCTGAGTTCTGCTTTTTAGCTCTGCTTTTTACATCCCAAAAACTAGGCATCAGATTCTCCTCTGAGTTCCACTGAGAAAACCCCACTTGTGGCATGTCAAGACAGGCATATCTTATCAATCAAAAGTGTAAATAAAGCCAAAAACTTTTCATGTTCTGATTTTGGAATGCTCTACTTCAGCCATCCAAGGCCTAGTTTCCAAGGGCATTGCAAATTGCCAACTCCAAATGAAATCAATGGAAGCTGAAGGAACTCAGCATGTCTGATAAACAGGAATCCAAAATCAGAGGCCCAAATGGCACTTCCTAAATTAACATGAGTCAACATCCCATGAAACTCGGAGGACTCCATGTTTGGTGAGGGAAAGGGAAGACTCAAACTGTACCTAATCAAAACCAAGACAGGAGGGTGCACTACAGATAAGACCATTTTTAACCAGAGTTAACCATAGCAATAGTTTTACTATTACTAATTTAAGGAGCGGATGTGCCTTTGAGAAATATATATTCTGCTAATTACTTGTACGAATGACTCAGTTGACACTATTTTCCCTTTACTTAAGTCCGGTTTTGAAAATTACCATTATTCTATACGATATAAATGAAGTTGTACAGTAAGCGGAAGATATATCAAACTACAACCCCTTCAACTTGAGTTAATAGTTCAAACCATATAAGCCTACATTAATAAGGTTACAGTTGCTAAAAAATCTTCTGCATAAATATATATTTGTGCACAATTTGCATTAGATATATTTGATCTAGATCATCTAAATCAAAGGTTTATCAATTCAGCTTGCTATACAATCCCAATTTTAAAAAAGACACTGTATACTAAAATTTGCCTGTGAGATGGCAATGTTGACAGATTTCTTATCAAAATACATACCAAAAGCCAAATCTGAAAGGTGCTGAGTATCTACAACTAAAGTCAGTGGGATTTGCAGAGGCTCAGTATTTTGAAGATTTTATACAAACAACAATGCCATATGCGTTAATCTGAAAATGGGCTGAAAAATCTCAACACCAGCATTATGGTACAGTACTGGCCCAATTAGCATTACTGCTGAAGTTGTGAAAATGAAGGCTGAAAAAATCTTGTACATTTTACACCTATGACAAATCATTGTGTGGCATAGTGTTGTGAAGTGTTAAAAAAGCAGTGCTGTTAACATGACAAAAATCAAGAATGACAAGATATTGTTACATCAACAGTTTCCAAAATATATTTATGCTTTCCTTTATTAAAACACTTAATTAATTAAGATTTATCAACAACCCTCTATATAGATTTAAAGAATTACTTAGCTGATAATCTGTATCAGAATACCTATTGAGTTTTTACATTAGTTTCAACTGTGTGAGTATATATATTATATATGTATATTTTCTTCAGTGCTGCATTAACAGTGATAAATACACAAAAGCAGATTTTATAAAATTACAGAAAGAAGAATCATTGTTTAATTTATTTTCAACTGCATAGTAGTAACTGGTTTATAAGCTGCTCCCATATTCATTCAAAGTATTTGTCTTGCAAGTTCAAAACTTTAGTGATTTTCTGATTCAATTGCTGAGAAACACAGTTCACTCATTGTCAAAAATTTTCTCATGTTTACAGAAATGTTAATCTGATTCTGCATTTGTGAAGGACACAGTGCATTCATTTAATTTTGAACCTATGTCGTACTCAATTATGTACATAAGGCAATCACGTACATTAAAAATTCCTGCGCAAACTCTACATACATCTTTAAATAATCACGAAAACATAATATTGTTTGTTAACTAATTTCATAGAAAGTACTAGACCTGATCCATATATTTATTTACCTTCTAGAGATACACATAAGATCCCAACTGTGCTGATTTATACAGCAACATTTCTTTTTAGGTTCCCAAATATGTGACTCATCAATGGAAATATAATTTTATTAATAATTAGGCCAATAAAGCCAGACTTTATTTTTACAATTCTGAATACAGTATGAGGTCCACAAAAGGCCAACAACAAGGGATTCAAAATAGGATCAATTCTTTTCCTTTTCAGAAACAATCTTGTGAGTGTCTAAGTACTGGAGGACATAAAAGAATAGTTACTTCTATGAGCTCTTTTGATATGTCCCTTCATGGTGGAGCCATCTATGAGTGATGGGAGAGAGCTCTTTTGAAAATAAATGGTGCACCTTCAAGGTGTGTTCAGAAACATTCTTGCTGGACCTTCCAGTGTGTCTCAGTTTTGACTTGAAAAGGATACAGTACTTTATTTTTAAATCTGTTTCAGGTATCACAATGTGATACCTTATATCAGTCAATACCTGCAAACCTTGTTCTCCCAGCCTAGACTAAATGTTGCTTTCTACATGTCAACACAGGAGGCTGAAATAATTAGGTTGGCGAGGAGGGGATGGGGCAATTTAGAATGGGTGGTGACAGTAGCCTAACAAAATAAAGTTCACACTTTTAATATGACATACTGAAGGGTTAACGTTACTGCATATAAAGGTGACTTTTCCTCCATAAGCATAGCTGTCACACACATTTATATAGTAGTACTATCAGTTCACAACAGTCAAAATGTTAATACAGCTACTATTGTAAGAGACGGATTATATTTGTGTATAACCCTCTTCTTCCCTCACACCGTCTGTTGTCACACAGCAATATAAAACAATTGTTGGAAACCCCCTCCCGCCCCGATCTATAAACCGAAATACAGTTTATGTTAAAATAAGCTGTACTGTGCACAAATGTCAATGTAGAAACAAACAGCTCTTTTAACTTAATTAAGCATTAAAACTAATTGCATAAACCCTTCAGTCATTCATTAATGATACCCATTTGCTTGCATTCTGGGATACAGGAGACAAGTTAAGATAAACTTGCTGAGAAGGGAAATGATGAAGTCATTTACAACGTCTTAAAAAGGGGAGGGGGGGCACAACAATTCATCTAACACTCCAAAATATATCAGGAAGAAGCAACTTTAGGTGACAGTTTGCAGTTATTGCTGGGAATACTCACACAATCTACCCCCAACTCTCCCCCCATAAATATATATTTTTAACTTCCACTAGAATTAGTAGGAGTTACAAATGTGTATCAAATTTATTCCTAAGTATTTATCAAACAGATGATACAAAAAAAGTTTAAATACAATGTAAGAAACAACAATCTTAGATTACCAAATTCCATGTTCTCACTGTTAGAGTATGAAAGCAAACAACATGCACATTACTGAAACCCATCTGTCACCAAACTATAACTAGGTTGCATGTGATACGTTCCAAAATATTGCACAAAAATTGTTGGATGTCGTGGAGGTGTATGCCACCATTCATTGTGAGGTACGGTATGTATATAAGGTGAGCTGTGGAACAAGCATATGAAACCTAAATAAACCACTCGTTTTAAAAAACAGACCATAAGAGGATTGATTATATGTTCAAAATAGAATATGAAAAGGTTACAAAAATAGCAACACTAATTACAAGTGGGGCAAACGAACCTCCATGGCCAAAAATTTATTGCTATACTGAAATAATCTGGTTAATATCTATTTCACTGTAACAATTTGGTATTGTAATAAATTAGATTCAGACAGTACTAGTATTTGCTGAACTGTATCTTAAAGCACATAAAAACTGTATTCACATTCACAGAATTTAATAAATTTAGTAAGAAATTGCTACTTCAATAATGTATTAATATGAACTTTTGGATTATGTACTTAAAACACGTTATTTTTAAAAATAAGATACATATGCAATTGGTATGACACTAATTTCTATATATATTATTTTTAATATAGCTGAGAGGGAAAGGATTTTTTCCCCTGTATGTAAAGCATTTTAAATTGAAATATCATTAAGTTTTATTCCTGTGTTTAAACAAAAGAGAAAAAACTATTTTGGGCTTCCTATTATACAAACAAGGCATAGTAAGAAATGTTATGGATCTGATTACAAATTGTTTAGTGTTGTTGAAGTAGATTGACAGGTATAGTTAATAGTACCTTATGAATAAATGTGTATATTGTCATTTTCATATTATCTGTGCCAAATAAATCATAGCAACATAATTCTGTACAAAAAACAGAAAAATTCAAATTCTCATCACTATAGCCCGACTGCAAGTAATGTTAATCCAGGGTGCTTTCTTCAGATTACAGAGTATTACTTTCTGATACTCCTCATATCCTAAAACTGGAAATTTTAAATGTAATTTCCATCCCAACTTCTGGAGTCTGTGCTATTCCAAATCACCCATCTATATCTCCTTTCAGTGTTATCCTCAATGGTCAAAAAGTTGGTCTTACTAACATCAACCAGTATTTACAGATCATAGAGTTAAGGCATCATACTAGTTTGTAGGTTACTGCAAATATAGATCTTCCTCTAAGAAACACAGTATACATACTCTCTTTAATGTGCAGATCGTGCAAGGTGCTGAGCACTTCTTTTAAGAGGCTGAGAGACCTAAACCTACTTTGGCCTCTCAGCGGTTTTAGGGCACCTTGAAGGATCAGACTTTGTATTTGTAGAATTTAGAAATGTTGCATATTGCAGCTGGATTTTTTTCTGTTCTTCTGTTTTAGCCACTATCCTTTAAGGATACAGATTAAAGTGAGGAAGATGTTTGTGATGTTTTGGGATTTAGAGAGAGAATGTGCAAAAATGAATGCTTGCAAGAATTTGGAAGCAACAGATATTTTTGTGCTTATATTTCTCATTCACACAACCTTAAAATAGGGTAAAAGGTCAGATGCCATGTAGAAATGGAATCAAATACTCCAGTTATGATTTTCAACTTGAAAGACATTCCTTCACCTAGCTCTATTTATTGGGACTTTTTATTTTTTACTTAGAGAATATTCCAACCTTATTCCCATCCTAAATTCCCCAAAGTGATCTTACCCCATAAGGAAGATAATGTTTCACTTAAAGGATACCATCTCTAGCAGCAAGAGAGTTTAATACTCTGAAACAATATCAGGGATATGCAATCTTGAATTTACAGCTCTTAAAGTTACCTTTATAGCTATACTGTTCATTTTGGATCAGATGCTTATTTAAAATTCCATATATTTTAATATAACAGATTTCGAAAGGAGTTTCCAATAGGTCAAAAATGGTATTTTTATTTAAAAAACAAAAACAAAAAAAACCACAGAGGGCCAGATCCTCAGGTCCTTTGATGCCAATCTATACAAACCAAGAATCTGGCCCAATAGCCACAATTTCAGTTCAAAGTTGGTCTAATTTTCAGTCATTTTATTTTGTTTTTCATATGCTTTCTCAATAATAAAAAGGACTTTGAGTTAATATATTTCAGAATCTTCTAGTGTTATCTTTATGCCTGTTACTGATCAGTGACTAACTACTGATTAATCAAGTATTCTTGATCAACATCTCAATACCTCATAAATATGTGCAGAACAATTTTCTCCAATCACAAAAATCAATAAATCAATGTAAAATTTCAGTAATTAAATTTTTCAACTCCATAGTAATAAATCTGGCACTTTACAAAGTATTACGTGAAGTTTGTTCTCTTAGGGGATATATTGATTGAGGGCAAAGAGCCAAATATATTTCTATTATTAGGTCTGAGAATGCTACATTAGACCAGCATGTTAAAAACAACATACAAGTTGTATGCTCTCATGCTGATTTTGTACCACCAAAACCATTCCTAACAAGCAGATTAGCTGATTAATTGATGATTAAGAAGATCAGTCATTACATCTGGCACTTCTTGTATACATACATGTGCTTAACTTATTGACAGTCAGCATTCAGAATGATTTTCATCTAGAGACTCCCTTTTAAAAGCACACATAGGGCATGTTGTCAAAAGTGGATCTTTAACTATTTTCATGCATCATAAAATAGTCTAAGCTGGAAAGTGAGGTTCTGAAGTTCAAGCTTTGCTACCTGAAACTACACATGATGAAAAATTCAATAATTGTACTGTTAATAATTAAAAGATGAACAACATCAGAAGAGGCTTGCAGCTGTATGCAACTGCTAATGAAATCCACATAAAAGCCACAGACAACGATTTCATTGTTGTTACAGTACAAATCTTAAAATGTTGTGGGGTACAAATGAATAATCTATGCAGGAATATTTTCTTCATTATTTTTTTACACTGTATTCATAACATGAACAAGTAGTTGCAGAAGAGTTTGTAAAGTTCCATTTTTTACTGATTGGTATAAAAAAAAATAGCTACCTTTAGATGTACATCAAGAAAAAACAGAAAAAACACTTTTGACTCAGCTCAAAAGTAAAAGTCTTTAAAAATCAACAGCTAGTGATTAAAGATTGTCTTTTTTACTGACAATTGTGTGATCAAAATATTAATAAAAAAAATCTTTCTATGCTACTACAATTAGGATAGCAGATATCCCTGTATTTTCACAGATGTTCCAATGGATAATATAAACAACCGGATCCTGTACTGTACATATCTTGTTGGGGGAGGGAAGGAGGGAAACACCAGGTTTGTGTAGGAGTCACATCCTGTTACAAACATCAAATAACAATGAGGGTTTAGTACCATGCTATTATTCCTTCATATCAAACATGATTAATTAGCAAGTATAACACTCACCAAAACTCCCACCACGCTTCTGTTTGCTGCCTATTTGCAAATGGAGCTATATGGAATATCAAGCAACCATAAGCAGCATTAGTCTCACTTATTGGAGGCGGGAGGGGGAGAAGAGAGAGAGAGAGAAAAGTCGAGAGAGAGAAAAGGTCAAAGTGCCCTATTTACTTTACCCAAAAACAAGGATTTTTTAAAATACCTATGTAGGAACTTCCTTGATAATCTGTGTAACTTCATACACAATGAAGTAAAGAAAAAAGTTGAAAACAAGTTAGTTGATGTACAGTTCATTCGATCATTGAAAATAAACTGGATAGGTACTTTGAATGTGCAGTTATTGCAGTTTTAAATAAAAATACAGTACTTCAGTGAGAATGAAAATGTTGCTCACATAACAAAAAATGTCAACAGAAAAAAGATGAAAATGGGAAGATCAAGTTAGGAGGACTTAATGTTGCAAGTTATGCCATCCAAATGCCACTTTACTTGCCATAAAACACTTTGGCAGTAGGAAAAACCTTTACATTATGGAAGATGTGAGGAGGATGACAAATACAGCATGAGAAACACAAGATTGAAATGAAGGCAGAAAACTGGGATTCGTTTTTTCCATCAAAACTTTGTAAACAGCACCACAATAGCAACAAGGAAAAGGTCTTTCAGTTTGAAAGCAACAGATGCACTACTGAGCAAGAAAGCATGCCTGATAAAATGTATAAACATAGAGACAGGTTTTTATAAGTATGAACATAAATGCATGTGCCACACAAAGTTAAAGTTTTATTATGGAAAAAAAATGACGAATATCTGATACCTCCTTATTTTCCTCAGTTCTGTACCACAGTACAGTAGTAACAAAATCTTGGTTTTGTCATACCCCGAGAGAAATTATTTTTAAATTTATATTGGTCCTGGTCTCTTTAGCTTTTTCAGTTTTATAAATTTAGGATAAAAAAACATCAAAGCAGTTTCCACCTCCAATCTAACTTTTAGAGGATCAATGTGACAAGTCGCTGCTTGATAGATGTTTCTCTTGATAAATGACTTGTTCAAAAGAGACATTGTAGTTTTCATTTCCTGACCACAAAACACTTTTAATTTGCAACAGCAGAGCTGCTCGAGTGTGACTAGTTCCCACTTTCCAGCCTTTCAGGTTTGTGGCTGCGTCAGGCCACATAATTGGGCAAAACAAAAACCTAGAAAGGAGGTGCATCTGCTGGCAACAATAATTGTATCAAAACTTTTCTTCAGACATGTAACTGATAATATTTCATTTAAGAGTGGGCTTTAAAAACAACTATCAAAAACAACACACAAACTAGCTAAGATTTTTTAGAGAACAAAGCACATTTAAAAATATTTACCTAAATACCTTAGAATATACATAACTGCCTAGCACTACTATGTTTAATATCAGAAATATGCAATATTATTATTACTATCATCCGGGAATCACATTGAAACATCCACCTGTCCACACCATCCAATTTCAGCTCTGAGCATACAGTCCGATTCCCGATTTAAAATTTATAAATGTAATATCCTCCTCATCACAAGCAGCAGTCCAATCTTCTCTGAATATATATTACAGCTTTAACATCACAGAGGGAAATCTCCCATCTGGCAATCACATTCGCTCCAACAGCTCTTGAGGGGGGGGGGAAGCTGTGCCCCCCTCTCACTCCTCAAAACATTTCTCAGGGCAAATTATGTGCATCTGAAATAAACAGTTGCCTTATTTATCACTTTAAAGTCAACAAGTTCCAAATGCAAAATTCAATTAGATCATCCCCATTGTATAGTAGTCCAGCATATATATATATATATATATACACACACACACAGTCACCTACAGCGCCAAAATAGGAGTGTACGTTGTGCAACTGCTCTCTCAATCCCTTTCTTGCATTCAGATGTGTTATTAGGAGAGATCAACCACCACACACTCCAGATTCCCCTCTTCCCCAGTGTTCTCTCCATCCTAATTTGTTAGTATCACATGCTATTAAAAGTCAGCATATCTCCCCACCACCACCCTTTGCTTGTACAATATAGATTAACAGCTGTTTCTGTTGCTAGTTCTTTAGTGTTAATTGCATATCTGGAACTGTACCTACTGCACCACAACAAGGTCTGTTGAAATCCCCCATGCTCCATTTTATCTGACTTTTTGAGGGGAGGGGGTCAAGAGAGAGGCAGATGGGACTGCTGGGGGGTTGAGAGTGAGAGGTTTAAAAAAATAAGTCAATTTGAGCAACTGATTATTTCATTCTATTACACGTTAACAATAAAGCAATGACAGCCAGACACATGTACACTAGCATAAAATATCCTGCTCATCAACGACAATAAACAATCAATCACAACTGTATTTTTGTTTTGTTTACATGCAAACCATTCTCCCCTTACCCCCCATCATCAGCTAAAACCTGCGAGAACTGATTACGCCAAAAGTAGGGAGAGATCAGCTGGAGTTCAGAGAAACAGTCAATAATATCATTAGTTTGAAATAGAAAAATACTGTATTTTAGCCGTGTGTATGTGTATATACAGAGAGACATATAGGTGTGTGTGTGTGGATTCGTTTACTAAGCGTTTTTCCCTCTCCAGTCACTGAATTTTACTAATTTACATACTATTTGAGTTCGGTGGTGTATATAGTGCACTGCTAGTACCATGCAACTTTAGGTTTACAACTGAGATCAATACAATGGACAAAACTAATTCTAAAATCAAAGAAGAAATGATAAACAAATGATAGCAAGAAAAAATGCTTATTTACATAGTTGATAATTTACCATTAAACATCAGGTTTATTTGCTAGTCATATTCACATGCAAATTCCTCAGTTCTTTATCATGCTATTTAAATTTGTCTTTGCTATTTAGATGCAAAGGAAGTAGATCCCAAAACGGACATACCATAAACACTGGTGCTACTGATCATTTCTTGCTGGCAGCACAAAAAGCTGAATTGGATTTTTCACAAGCAGGAATTCCAAAGGTTGCTTTTCATTAAAGCCACTTTTCCTCTCAGCTATCAAATGTCACTGCCTTGAAACGTGGGCCCTTTCGTCAGGTATTCATTTAACCTACATGCATATAATTAAGTGGGAAAGCAACATCAACAAAAAGGGGATCTCAGATCACAAGAGAAGAAAGAAAGGAAAAAAGCACATGACCAGGAATGCAAGTCCATGTCAATTTCACTCACTCCCATTGAAACTAACAAGAGCTCCAGGGAGGATAGTAATAGGATCAGTGGATTGTATATACCATTAAATTATACATCTTTCTCTCCGTTCCAAGCCAACAATACGCCCACCACGCTGTACCCCCTCCAAGATGATGTGCTTACATTTTACTGCAATAGCTCCTCTGACATAGTCATGTCCCCCCAGCTAAGATACTGCGATTTAACCCCAACTTTTGTTCTACGAGATTCTTATTTGCACTTATTTACTTAGAAGTTAGTTCCCTGCGAAAGAGTAGTCCCACATTACCTGCACTTTATTATGTTTAATACAACTTAAAAATAAAGCAATTAGAGGAAGGAGGTGGAGAGGGATCTTGCAATCGCGAACTCTTAATCTCCCTACTATTGTTGGCAATGATCAAGGAGGAAAAAAAAAAAACCCCAAAAAAAAAAAAATCCACCCATGCACTGCAATTGTATATCTGTACTTTCCAGACTATAATTAAGAAAGCAGGCTGGAAATATTTACTATAGTAAACGATTGCAAATTAATTAAATATTTAAGGCACAAGCAGGCGATTTAAAAAAAATATATGGCTGTCTTGGATTGCTTTAAGATTAATTTTGTTTTAAATGATCGCTGGAAAAATGCAAAGGATCGTCTTACCTGCAGGTTTGGTAGGAGAACGCGATAGGTTAGAGTAGCATCGATCCGCTGTGTTTGCTGATGAATGGGGGCTCGGGTTAAGTGAAGGTGCCTATGATTTGAAATCATTCCAAGTTTTTGAAGGGAAGACTGACTGCAGCCTCTGCCATGTTGGAATTTCAAACCCAAAACAGCTGCTTTGCAAGGAGCCAGCATGCCAGCAGCTGGACGCCTGCGCAGAGCGCCGCCGAGCCAAATTCAAATCACTTTCACACTAAGAGCCAAAGATCAGTTTTCAAAGGGGCGAGGGGGAGACACGCAGGAGATTCATGTGCAGGGAGAGCTCAATGGCTGCGCGGCACAGGGCCGTGGCGGCGCAGGTCATGTTACATGGCAGGGGCTGCTGCCGCTTGCAGGGGAACACGCAAACACGGGCTGGAGGTGGCCGGGAGGTCATGGCAAAGCAGCCCGGGCGCTCTCACTCCTCTTTCCCTCTGTGGCAGCGAGGGAATCGGGAACTAAGGGAGTTGGGATCCCCCACTTCCATCCCTCGCCCCTGCCTCCCGCCGCCGCGGTGCTGCTAGCGCCGGCTCCCCCTCAGCAGCACTGCCTCCGTGTCCCACCCCATCCCCCAGCGGCGGCAGCAGCGGCGACTCCCGAGCTCCCCTCCCCCTCCCCCGAGCCGCGGCAGTGTCTGCAGCTGCCCCTCGGCAGCACCCTCTGATCAATAGAGTCAGTCGGCCGGACAAGCTGGGGCAGGGTGACCAACGCGTAAGAGAGGGAGAAGACTGAGGGGGAAAGGAACTCAGCGGGCCCCCTGGCAGCGCCCAGCTTGGGTTTGAGGGAAAGACTGAAACAATATTTTGTTTTAAATAAAACTGCTGTGCTTATTCCACCCCACGGCCTGGTGCTGACCCTCTGGGGCTTGGCATCCCCATGCTCCTGCCTGGCAGCGGTGATGGCTCAGCCTTTCTTCCTCTGGCCTTTAGGCCAAACACACACACACACACACACACCCCTTTTCTCAGTCCTCAGCCCAAGAGGTCTCTCTCTCTCCCCCACACACATGCCCAGTTCTGGAAGAATAAACACAGGGTGGGAAGGCAGAGGGTCCTCAGGTCTGAACCTAGCTCTGCCGCTGACTCAGTATATGGCCTTGGGCAAGTCCCTTCAGGTTTGTATCAGTTTCCCCATCTATTAAATGGTGACACCTACCCAGAGAAGCAGTGTGAGGATTAATTAGTCAACATAGTGCTTTGAAGGTTTCAGAGTAGCAGTCGTGTTAGTCTGTATTCGCAAAAAGAAAAGGAGTACTTGTGGCACCTTAGAGACTAACCAATTTATTTGAGCATGAGCTTTCGTGAGCTACAGCTCACTTCATCGGATGCATACCGATGAAGTTTCCACAGTTTCCACGGTATGCATCCGATGAAGTGAGCTGTAGCTCACGAAAGCTCATGCTCAAATAAATTGGTTAGTCTCTAAGGTGCCACAAGTACTCCTTTTCTTCATAGTGCTTTGAAGATGTAAAGTGCTATAAAAGTACTAAGAATTCTAATTCTCCTCTCTCCAGCCAAATTCATGCCTGTGCCCAAACTCCACTCAGCAAAGGGATGAAGCGAGACACTCAAGGCTTTATGCCATCTTCACATTTCCCCATTATAAAGTTAGAGCAGACTCAGGGCTTGCCTATCCTTAAAACGCTACAGCTGTACTGCTGTAGAGCTTCAGCATACACACTACCTGTGCCAGAAGGAATCTGCCAGAGGGTACTTAGGATTGCTTTCCAACCTCTTTAGGCTGGCAGACCAGGCATAAAGTGGCGAAACACCACAGATCAGGCCCTCTCTCAAACACACACCATTCTCTGTCTCTCTGTCACACACACCTAACGCATGCTCTCTCACAAATACTGTTCTGTTCCTATCAATCTCTCACATAAAACACTCTTCTCTCATATACCCCATGTATCTATTTCTTTCTCCTACTCTCACAAACTATTTCCCCCTCCTTTTTCTCTTGCTCACACACACAATCCCCATCTCTATTCACACTCACCATGACAGGAAGGATTCCACAAGGACAATCTTCATTCCTGCTCCCAGGGCTGGGGAATTTAGGACTACAAGAGGATCTTTATCCTCTTCTGTGCTAGTGGGGAGGCAGACCCCGCCCCTGCCCCCTGATCTGGAGGAGGTAGGCACATGGTTGTCCCTGGTTAGTTACACTCCCCTCTCCCTGACCTTGGAAGTGGTGTAGAGATGCCATGGGTGGATTTTCATCCCTTTCAGACCTGGGGGAGTTCAATCAGATATTCAAAGCAAGAAGACAAGATATACTGTACGTCATGGGAGTGGACAGGGCGGGGAGGGGGAGAATAGTTTTTGCCAGCGAGTGAGGGAGGTGCATCCAGTTGGAGTGTTGGCATGTTAGAGAAAGCTTGCCATTCCTCTTTGTGCCTCTCCTGCAGCAGCACACCAGGTCCAGGAGCAACCGTGAAGCAGATGCAGGAAAACAGGGGAAGCTGAAGTGAGATTTCTGATTTTCTTGGAAACCTGCATTCCCTAATTTCTGGGGAAGGTGTGGGGATGCAGATTCCCTAAGGTGGAGAGACAGAGGACAGGGTGGCAACATATGACCAATCTGATGGAAGATGGTCCTTGAAATGATCATGCATTCAACTAGCTCCTGGGGCAATTTCGTCAATTGGCTGGTGGTTCTTTCAGGAGGCCAGGATCTTCAGGGTGAGGGTTAGAAAAACACAGAAAAAGCAACATGGGCCAGATCCTTGGCATGGACCAGATCAGTGGACAGAAAGCCAGTGTAACCAGCTACCAGGGGATTCTATTAGTTAAAGGGGAATCTCTGGATTGCAAAGAGTGGGTATAGCCATCACTGTGAACCCAGCCTCAAACCCCGGTTGCCACCCTAGATATAGGAGGCCTGTTTGGGGTGTGACTGGAAAAAGACAGTCTGAGTAGAGCATAGCCCCAACAGCAGAATGGTCCTTTCACACCATTTAACTCAGAGCCCAAACAGAACTCAGGGGGAGTGGAACTTACATGGCTTTCAGCCACCTTTGAACCTCCTAATCCTGGGCTGCTCTAGGGGCTGGAGAGCCTCCTGGAAGAACTCCAACAGCATTGGGGTCCCAAGTTACAGCACCTTCCTGTGGCTATGGGCCTCAGTATGCACCAGAATCTCCTCAGAACTATGAGGAGTGGCCTGCCCCCAACATGCTTCCTATGCATGTCTCTGCAAAGCCTGCACAGCGGGAATCCTCCTCGGAGGAACCAGGGCCCTTTGGGCCCGGCCCCCACCCCTTTACATCTCTCTGGCCCTTTAACATAGAGTTAAGGTGGTAGAGTGGGGGGCGGGTGACTAACTGTCAGTTAAGGAAGTATGTGCCGTGGATGCCCCAACTCAGGACATATTTGTTAAACAAGTCATTTAAGGATATTGATATAAAGACATCAGTAAAAGCCTCTACAGTTTAATGGAACCTCAGTTTAGAATGTGCCTATTAACATTGCCTTTAGCAGCTCATTTCCTTGGCTTTTTTTTCCTTTTCTTTTTTTTTTTTGCAAGGACCAGAGAAATTAAGCGCAAACACTAGTATTAATATAGGATTAAGAGTGAGCTTAAAGCAAAATTCCAAAAGTTAACATTTCTAGTGAAACATTAACCTGGCCCTGTTGTGCATACTATTTGTAGTATTTTCTACTTCTGCTTTCCTTGTTAAAGGTAAACTTTAATGTACCACTGTTTATATTAATGCTATGAAATATGCATGATGTGCAAGAAGATTGCCAACCACAAGCATCAAAATTCATGAGTCAGGATCCCCCCACATCACGAGATTTTTAAAAATATATATGTTTGGGGTTCCTTTTATTTTCCTTACAGTTTCTGAGACTGTAGGGTTCACATTTTCTGGCTTTTCTTCACAATCATGAGGGCTAGAAATGTACTTAAAAAATGAAAGCTGAAATTCTTGCATAATTACTGGACTCTAGGAGATGGGGCTTTAAGAAAAACACTAGATATCACAAGACTCAGATTTGGCAACACTGTTGGGAGCACTATGACTTTTGGAATTGCCTGACCATTGAATTATTTATTTATCAATTGTTTAATTGCATTAACTCTAGTATTTAAACTTGATATCCATACAGTATACTTTTCCTCCTTTATGACAGCTCATTACATTAAAGTAAAATGTATTTTATTTATTTTATGCTCAAATAAATTGGTTAGTCTCTAAGGTGCCACAAGTACTCCTTTTCTTTTTGCGAATACAGACTAACACGGCTGTTACTCTGAAACCTACATTAAAGTAGTCAGCATCCAGTCAGTAGCCATGTAATATACATGCATATGGGGTGAAATTCATTTCTGTGCACTGGGTCAACACAAGGCCTATGCACATTTAAATCCCATTTAATTCCTATTTTGGGGTCTGAATTGAAGCTAGAGCAGGGGCTTCGCCCTGGTCCTTTGTACAGGAGTGAATTTTGTTTGCCCTTAGTTTGAAAATATCACCAACCAATCCTGATCATTTTGAAAGTGAACTTCTCATACACGCCTGAGAACCTCATCTTGAGCCTATTTCCTGAGGTAGGTGAAATGTTCACAACGAAACTCAAAACCACATGAAATTTGTGTGGTTTCAGGTTTTGTTACTAACTCTAAAATCAGGTGACGCTGCATGGAAGGTACACAGACCTTTTCAGCAAACCTGGGTCAATTACACTGAAACCATTCAAAACGTGAAAAACAAATAATAATACATAATCATGATGCCCTTCTATCTACGCTAGTCTAAAGATACCAGCATTATAGCAGCTAGACATCATATCTGCTCCATAGCGTACCCTGTAAAGCTATAAGCAAAACTACAGTGTGTCTTGAAACAATCTTTAGTTCATTGTAATTCCATACATGGATTGATAGCTAAATGGAAGCATGTTCTTTAGCATGGCAGACAATGCCATCAATCTTTCAAAGAAGGTGTCACAGTTCAGGGTTAACTGTACCTCTGACCTATTTCTTGATCTCTCAGAGTGCAACTCTTTAGGTGACAGGTTTCCCATTTTCTCCTCTCTCTTGGTGGAGTCCCATGATTCTCCCACTCTTAGATCAGGACTATAGCACCCTGTTTACCAACTGTTTATTATTCAGCAGGTCCAACTGAGCTTGGCCCCCGCAAGTCTTCCCTTCAAGAGCTAAAAGAAAAGGAGTACTTGGCACCTTAGAGACTAACCAATTTATTTGAGCACAAGCTTTCGTGAGCTACAGCTCACTTCATTGGATGCATACTGTGGAAAGTATAGAAGATCTTTTTATACACACAAAGCATGAAAAAATGGGTGTTTACCACTACAAAAGGTTTTCTCTCCCCCCACCCCACTCTCCTGCTGGTAATAGCTTATCTAAAGTGATCACTCTCCTTACAATGTGTATGATAATCAAGGTGGGCCATTTCCAGCACAAATCCAGGGTTTAACAAGAACGTCTGGGGGGGGGGGAAGGAAAAAACAAGGGGAAATAGGTTACCTTGCATAATGACTTAGCCACTCGCAGTCTCTATTTAAGCCTAAGTTAACTGTATCCAGTTTGCAAATGAATTCCAATTCAACAGTCTCTCGCTGGAGTCTGGTTTTGAAGTTTTTTTGTTGTAATATCGCAACTTTCATGTCTGTAATCGCGTGACCAGAGAGATTGAAGTGTTCTCCGACTGGTTTATGAATGTTATAATTCTTGACATCTGATTTGTGTCCATTTATTCTTTTACGTAGAGACTGTCCAGTTTGACCAATGTACATGGCAGAGGGGCATTGCTGGCACATGATGGCATATATCACATTGGTGGATGTGCAGGTGAACGAGCCTCTGATAGTGTGGCTGATGTTATTAGGCCCTGTGATGGTGTCCCCTGAATAGATATGTGGGCACAGTTGGCAACGGGCTTTGTTGCAAGGATAGGTTCCTGGGTTAGTGGTTCTGTTGTGTGGTATGTGGTTGCTGGTGAGTATTCGCTTCAGGTTGGGGGACTGTCTGTAGGCAAGGACTGGCCTTCAAGAGCTGTGACCAGTGGTGAATACAATGACCCAAAACAGCCTTTTAAAAAACAAAGTATTGTTTAATTTCAATTGTAGGAACAAAGCATCACAAAAGAAAAGGGTCTGTAACACAATAAAAGGCCTACATGGATAGCTATCTTACCTATAGGCTTAGGTAGTTTATCCTGGACACCCCAACCTCAGGGAACTGAGATTCAGTCTGTTCCTCAGTGGTCTTTGCCTCACTCTCGCCTGTACTTCAGGGACTATCAACCCAAACGTACTTTGTTCCCCCCCCAACCACACACACACACTTAGCTCTCCCTGTGAATACAAGCTAGGATCCCTCCTCTGTGTCAAGCCAGACTATTGAACTCATCATGGCTGGAAGCAAAACTTCTAAAGAAAAATGATACTTGCACTGTTCTGTAAGTATCAGGAAATGGGGCAATCTGAAGCTATGATTCCCTTTCCTTCACACATGCCACTAACCCCAGTTCAAATTAAATGTTGGTAAGCCAATAGCAAACAACAACACAGTAACAATCAAACAAGCAGATGGCCATATAATATTCATGAAATACCACAGGCAGTTCCCGTGTCCTTCACAATAGGCCTCAGAGATTAAATTCACTCCTGTGCGGAGGACCAAAACAAAGCCAATGTACAACTTACATCCTAGCTGAAACTTCAAAATAGAGCTGAAGTGGGACGTGAGTGGTTCGCAGGTCTTGTGCTGGCTTTCTGCAGGGGAGTGAATTTCATTCAGAATGGTTAGGACTATTTAATTGATTTGAAGGTAATTTACAAACCACATGTGAACTGGGCCCACAGAAGACAACAGTAAACTCTCAGCTACTTCAGTGGAGCCAGGATTCCACCCTTGAGATCCTGCAGCTTTTCTATGAAATTCAGTGGAAATTCCATTCATGGAGCAGCAACAAGATCAAGCATTGTTCAATGACTAAAAGAACCAAAGGTAGAGGACCAAGATAAAGCACAACTATCTGGGGACTAGTTTAAGAGTAGCAGCACTGTTAGTCTGTATCTGCAAAAAGAAAAGGAGTACTTGTGGCACCTTAGAGACTAACCAATTTATTTGAGCATGAGCTTTCGTGAGCTACAGCTCACTTCATCGGATGCATGCAGTGGAAAATACAGTGGGGAGATTTATATACACAGAGAACATGAAACAATGGGTATTACCATACACACTGTAACAAGAGTGATCAGGTAAGGTGAGCTATTACCAGCAGGAGAGCAGGGGAAAAATACTGGGGACTGAATACTAAGGCTTAGAGAAAACTTATTTCCGTTCTGATGTTATGTAAAAACAGATAATTTTGATCAGATGTAGCCCATTTGGGGCAGATTCTGCACTTTTTAAACAGGCAAAACTTCCAATTTTTTTTAAAGACTCTGATTGATTTCAGTGGGAGCCTGATGTTTCTTAAAGTTATGCTCTAGTTCAACTAGGAATTAATTCAGAGAAATCCTATGGCCTGTGTTAAGCAGGACGACAGACTAGATGATCACATTGGTTGGTTCCTTTTGGCTTTATAATCTATGAGCCCTAAGACATTAGCAAAACTTCCCTTGACTTCAATAGTATGTTTACTATTACTATTAGTATGTTTGTAAGAAATACAGACTTATGGCTAGATCCACAAAGGGGATTTTGGCTCAATGTTGCAGCAACTAACTTTAGGCCCCCTACTGCTCAGCTGAATTAATAGCCCTGAGTTAGGTTTCCTATATAATGCATGGCAAGTGTTGGACACCTAAGAATGGGATTCACAAAAGCCAGCACATCAAGCTAAGTAGCATGAAATATCCAGGAGATAGCTTAGGTCCTGCTCCTCGAAGGGGGATAGGCATCTAACTCAGGGCCAGAGGGAGGTAGCCATATCTACTTGGGATTCACAGTCATGAATCCTCTCCTAGAATTAAGGTCCTAAAACAGGTCAGCCCTTTCTCAAGAAAATCCCAGGAAGAAGAGGTGCTGGTCCTACCTCCTATAATCTAGGTTCAAATCCCCATTCTGCTTTATTTGGAGCAGGATCCCACTCCTGGGTGAATGCCCTAACCACTAGTCTATAGGGTGTTCTGGGATGGCTCTTTCTCAATCTCTGATGTTGAAGATGTTCCCCTTTGTATAATTACTTAAATATTCACTGGGCCTGAGACAGAGTGAGTGACTCCATAGTGACCACTATAGCGTAGTGGTTCCAGGTTCCAGACCCTGCTCCAGTGACTAATTAAGAACTTTATACAGACTCCTCAAGTCTCTGTCTACTCATCAAACTGCTTCCTCCTCCACGCTGCCTAGGCATCAGCAAGGGAAGCATTGAGAGCAGAGGAGAGAGTTTTCATTCTCTCAGGTCTTGCTAGGGTGACCAGATAGCAAGTATGAAAAATTGGGATGGGGTGGGGGGTAATTGGCACCTATGTAAGACAAAGCCTCAAATATCGGGACTGTCCCTATAAAATCAGTACATCTCGTCACCCTAGGTCTTGTGTCCAGCATCACAGCTGCCACTGCCATTCAGAAGGAGCAATTTCAGGAAAGTCCTATGAGGGAGCATGCTCAGTGAAGATAGAATCTTCAGTGAATTTAGCTGACAAATTCTAACAAGTCTTTTCTGAGCATGTGCAAACTGAGATTGTCATAGCTTGGTCAGATTTGGGCAATTTTCACAAGGATGGCAAAAGGCACATCCCTGTCACCTGGCTGACTCCCTTGACAAATTTCAAGTCCTTGCTCCAAAGTATGAAGGCACTAGAGCTTCTCCCACAAAATGGTTGTAAGTTTTTTTTTTTAACAAGGACAAAACAATATATTCTTTCCCAGTCTTGTTCTGAGAAATAGCTTAACAGTTTCTGATGACATTTTCCCAAAAATTCAGCTTGTCAAGGAAAATTTCAGCCCAAATTGTTAAAGTTTGGCAAAGTTATAAGCAAATGAAAAGGTCCTCTTATAATACAGTATCAGGCCACATTTACTAAGGAGACAAAAATAGTTAGGCCTATAATCAGAGATCAATGATAACAAAAATATAGATTTTATCAATTTATCCAGTCTCCAAAATGAAACACCTGATTTTGGAAAAAATACATTGAAAATTAAACAATAGCATTATTACTAGATTGCAGCTAGTGTCTTATTTTTCTTCAGCCACCTTATATATTCATCTGAGAAACATTTTGTATCTGATTTCCAAATACATATTATAAAATCTTTCATTTAACATACAAATGAATGTAATTAACTTTGGAATCAAAGAAAAGGAAAACTATTTAACAGGACACTGCATATATTTATATGCAGTTTCAAAATTGCTCAAAATTTTACATACTCACATAAAAAGGTTTCAGAGTAGCAGCCGTGTTAGTCTGTATTCACAAAAAGAAAACGAGTACTTGTGGCACCTTAGAGACTAACCAATTTATTTAAGGATAAGCTTTCGTGAGCTACAGCTCACTTCATCGGATGCATTCAGTGGAAAATACAGTGTGGAGATTTATATACACAGAGAACATGAAACAATGTGTGTTACCATACACACTGTAACGAGAGTGATCACTTAAGGTGAAAAGAAAAGGAGTACTTGTGGCACCTTAGAGACTAACCAATTTATTTTGAGCTTTCATGAGCTACAGCTCACTTCATCGGATGCATACCGTGGAAACTCTTAAGGTGAGCTATTACCAGCTGGAGAGCGCAGGGGTGGGAGGGGACCTTTTGTAGTGATAATCAAGGTGGGTCATTTCCAGCAGTTGACAAGAACGTCTGAGGAACAGTGGGGGATGGAGGGGGTGAATAAACATGGGGAAATAGTTTTACTTTCTGTAATGACCCATCCATTCCCAGTCTCTATTCAAGTCTGAGTTAATTGTATCCATTACAATCTACATACCACACAGACTATGCTGACAGCTTGTGCCACACACTCTCAAAGAAACTGTGGAACCACCTGATCAACATCCTCTACAGCAAACAGGGAAAGATTAAGAATGAGCTCTCAAAACTGGATACTCTCAAAAAAAAAAAAAAAAAAAAACCTTCCACACAAACTTCCTCATGGATTGAGTTTACAAAAACTAGACAAGCCATTTACAACACAAACTTTGCTTCTCTACAAAGGAAAAAGGACACTAAACTATTTAAACTGCTACATGCCACAAGGAGCCACAACAGTAGTTCCCTTAACCCACCCAACAATATTGTTAATCTTTCCAGCTATACTCTTAGGCCGGCAGAAGAGTCTGTCCTATCTTGGGGCCTCTCCTTTAGTCCCTCCAGGGCCACAAACATGATACAGTTCTGCTGTGACCTAAAATCTTACTTTCGATATCTCCGATTCAAAGAATATTTCCAACACACCTCTGAACATACTAACCCACAGAATCCTTCCTACCAGCACTACAAAAAGAAGGATTTTGCGAGGACTCCTCCTAAAGGTCGAAACAACAGCCTGGACTTCTACATAGAGTGCTTCCGCCGACATGCACAGGTTGAAATTGTGGAAAAGCAGCATCACTTTCCCCATAACCTCAGCCGTGCAGAACACAACGCCATCCACAGCCTCAGAAACAACTCTGACATCATAATCAAAAAAGCTGACAAAGGAGGTACTGTTGTCATCATGAATAGGTCAGAATATGAACAAGAGGCTGCTAGTCAGCTCTCCAACACCACTTTCTACAAGCCATTACCCTCTGATCCCACTGAGGGTTACCAAAAGAAACTACACCATCTGCTCAAGAATCTCCCTGAAAAAGCACAAGAACAAATCCACACAGACACACCCCTGGAACCCCGACCTGGGGTATTCTATCTGCTACCCAAGTTCCATAAACCTGGAAATCCTGGACACCCCATCATCTCAGGCATTGGCACCCTGACAGCAGGATTGATTGGCTATGTAGACTCCCTCCTCAGACCCTACGATACCAGCACTCACAGCTATTTTCGAGACACCGCTGACTTCCTGAGGAAACTACAACCCATTGGTGATCTTCCTGAAAACACCATCCTGGCCACTATGGATGTAGAAGCCCTCTACACCAACATTCCACACAAAGATGAACTACAAGCCGTCAGGAACAGTATCCCTGATAATGTCACGGCAAACCTGGTGGCTGAACTTTGTGACTTTGTCCTTACCCATAACTATTTTACATTTGGGGACAATATATATCTTCAAATCAGCGGCACTGCTATGGGTACCCACATGGCCCCAAAGTATGCCAATATTTTTATGGCTGACTTAGAACAATGCTTCCTCAGCTCTCGTCCCCTAACACCCCTACTCTACTTGCGCTACATTGATGACATCTTCATCATCTGGACCCATGGAAAAGAAGCCCTTGAGGAATTCCACCATGATTTCAACAATTTCCATCCCACCATCAACCTCAGCCTGGACCAGTCCACACAAGAGATCCACTTCCTGGACACTACGGTGCTAATAAGCGATGGTCACATAAACACCATCCTATACCAGGAACCTACTGACCACTATTCCTACCTACATGCCTCCAGCTTTCATCCAGACCACACCACACGATCCATTGTCTACAGCCAAGCTCTGCGATACAACCGCATTTGCTCCAACCCCTCAGACAGAGACAAACACCTACAAGATCTCTATCAAGCATTCTTACAACTACAATATCCACCTGCTGAAGTGAAGAAACAGATTGACAGAGCCAGAAGAGTACCCAGAAGTCACCTACTACAGGACAGGCCCAACAAAGAAAATAACAGAATGCCACTAGCCATCACCATCAGCCCCCAACTAAAACCTCTCCAACGCATCATCAAGGATCTACAACCTATCCTGAAGGACGACCCATCACTCTCACAGATCTTGGGAGACAGGCCAGTCCTTGCTTACAGACAGCCCCCCAACCTGAAGCAAATACTCACCAGCAACCACACACCACACAACAGAACCACTAACCCAGGAACCTATCCTTGCAACAAAGTCCGTTGCCAACTGTGTCCACATATCTATTCAAGGGACACCATCATAGGACCTAATCACATCAGCCAAACTAGCAGAGACTCGTTCACCTGCACATCTACAAATGTGATATATGCCAGTAATGCCCCTCTGCCATGTACATTGGTCAAACTGGACAGTCACTACATAAAAGAATAAATGGACACAAATCAGACATCAAGAATTATAACATTCAAAAACCAGTTGGAGAACACTTCAATCTCTCTGGTCACTTTTACAGACCTAAAAATGGCAATTCTTCAACAACAAACTTCAAAAAGAGACTCCAAGGAGAGACTGCTGAATTGGAATTAATTTGCAAACTGGATACAATTAATTTAGGCTTGAATAGAGACTGGGAAATGGATGGGTCATTACACAAAGTAAAACTATTTCCCCATGTTTATTCCCCCCCATCCACCCCCCACTGTTCCTCAGACGTTCTTGTCAACTGCTGGAAATGGCCCACCTTGATTATCACTACAAAAGGTCCCCCCCCCCGCTCTCCTGCTGGTAATAGCTCACCTTTCCTGATCACTCTCCTTACCGTTTCAGAGTGACAGCCGTGTTAGTCTGTATTCGCAAAAAGAAAAGGAGTACTTGTGGCACCTTAGAGACTAACCAATTTATTTGAGTATGAGCTTTCGTGAGCTACAGCTCACTTCATCGGATGCATACCGTGGAAACTGCAGCAGACTTTATATATACACAGAGAATATGAAACTTCATATTCTCTGTGTATATATAAAGTCTGCTGCAGTTTCCACGGTATGCATCCGATGAAGTGAGCTGTAGCTCACGAAAGCTCATGCTCAAATAAATTGGTTAGTCTCTAAGGTGCCACAAGTACTCCTTTTCTCCTTACCGTGTGTATGGTAACACCCATTGTTTCATGTTCTCTATGTATGTAAATCTCCCCACCGTATTTTCCACTGAATGCATCCGATGAAGTGAGCTGTAGCTCACGAAAGCTTATCCTCAAATAAATTTGTTAGTCTCTAAGGTGCCACAAGTACTCCTTTTCTTTTCACATAAAAAGGTTTGTTTAATAGAATATATATATTATAGGATTTGCATGTCTGATAAGATCCACACTGGGATTGATTTGCTATTGTTTCAGGAGCAGATTTCTAACCAAAGTTTTCTTTTTGATTAGAGGGTTAAGGCTGCTTTACTCACAGGCAAATAACTGTTTTAAGCAATACTTTTAAATGATGACATTGATCATTGACCAAAGCTAAATTGCTTTGATAGCAAAATTAGCACAATGTTTGTGATTTGTATTGTTCTGAAAATCTGTCTTTAATATTATGCGTTCATTTGAGTCATGGAGCAATGTTATCAATCTATCTGTGCAGCCATCTCTAAAGCTTTGTATATGAATGAAACATTTTATCTATTCTAGCTGGTCATTCATCTATAGGAATGGGCTTTTTATGAGCTTAAATCAAGTATCCAAAACAAAATGGCTTTCCAGCATTCAATGCACCAATATTTCAGAAAGGTCTATGTTACCTCTTTGAAGAAAAGAGGAAGAAAATATATGGGATTTACACTTCTCTAAGAACTATTTAGATAATCTGAGTATCATTGCCATTTGCAGAACTTCTTTCTCATAGAGTTTTACTGTGTGATGCATCTCCTTACTTTGAGTGGATATAAAGATGCTATAAAAATAAAATAATGTTATTGTGCTTGGCACTACCAGAAGAATCAGCTTTAGCCACCATCAACAATTTAATAACCAAGCCTTGTTAACTTGTCTTTCCTTCTTACACCTACGACTGTTTTATTTAGTATATTGACATTTCATATGTAGGGTTCAATCCTGCAAAGTGCTGAGCACTCTGATTCCAATCAGAGCATGTAAGTATGTGCTTAACTTTAAGCACATAAGCAACTTATTAAAGTTAATGGGATTCATGTTCCTAAAGTTAAGCTTTACTGGATCAGGACCAGAATGCACAGAGCCTTGTAGAATAAAGCTACCAGTGAGGAACAGACACAAAATAACCTATAAAGAACCCACCTCCTATAAAAATCAACTGCAGCAAATAAAGGTAAAGCCAAAATGCATGAATAAATATCTGTTGCTCTCTTTCTGTTATTGCTCACAAAGCTGACAGTAGCACTTACAATAAATTCTTTTAATAAGTTTCCATAAAATTACAATTTATTTTAAAGATCATCATTTGTAATTCTATTCTCATAAGACCATTAAACACATGGGTCTTTTTAATTTTAAAAAGGCCTGCTAACAGTTCTCACAAAAAAATGTATTCAGGACATTGACCGTAAATTGATACAATTGCACAACTTAATCAGAATTAAAAATGAGTCAAACTACTGTCCAATCGTATCAAGGGGGTCAACATAGCCATTCAGCAGCCTATGCCACAGATGCAAAGATGACTCCATTAGCACAACTGCCTGTGATATCTTGACACTGAATTAAATGTTTATGCTGAAATGTTTTCTTCAGGATGTTTTTATGCATAATGCAAACTACTGAAAAATAGTCTAAATCTCTTTCAATTCCATCGTAGTTTTTAATTTTGATGTACTACACACTTTGTTAGATTATTTTATTTTTCTTGAACTTTAAGACTAACTGGAGTAGTTTGAGCATTTGTCCCTTGCAGGGGATTTGGTATCATTCATATTTGCACACATTTTTATGGAACTGGAAAGTTGTGACAATTAGAGAGAGTTCCCAACTTTAGAACCAAACTTCCCTAAATCTGGAGTGTCTTCAGGTCTGGAAGTTCTGGTGTGAGACAATCTCTAGTAATAATTTATCAGTATATTGTTTCAATTTCAAGTAGCGTTCCTAAAATTCCTTGGTTGTTTAATGCATCTAATTCCTTCAAAAATTAAATAAAGGAATTGAAGGAGCAAATAGAGAAACACTGCCGCTTCTATTTTTGTACCTACTATAAAGTAATATTCACACTTTCCAAGTTTGTGAATATCCTCTCTTGTAGCTTAGCACATTTTGTTAAGTGCATAAGACTGCAAAAGCCCCAACAGCTCTGGTATGTGCATTTAAGGAACCTAAAGTAAAGTACATTCCTCGCCAGATTCTGATCTCATTTACAGCAGTGTAAATTTTGAATCAATCCAATGACTTTAACAGACTTGTTCTGGATTTACGCCAGCATAAATGAGATCAGAGTCTTGCCCTCTGACATTGATATGGATCAAAGAAAAAAATAATTTCCTGCATATAAAGGGCCAGATCCTCAGCTGGTATAATTTGGCATAACCTCATTGAAGTAAATGGAGCTATGGTAATTTACATCAGATGAGGGACTGGCCCAGAATATATAAAAGTTTTCAGAGCCGGCTTTTTAATTCATTTAAAACTATGATGTTAGGTGGGCTATTGATGCTTGGAATTAATGCGCAAGTTGTTAATCTCTCTAGACCTGGATTTAAAATTAGACAAAGCAATAATTAGTTTGGCACCATCATTCCACTACCCAGAGGCTAATAATATAGGTCATAAAATACCAGCGACTGGCACTACTTTTCATAAAAAAAAAAGAAAAAGAAAAAAGAATCAGTACTGGAAAGGCTATAGAATTTTAAAATATTTAAAATATGAGTTAAAAGAAAAGGAGTACTTGTGGCACCTTAGAGACTAACAAATTTATTTGAGCATAAGCTTTCGTGAGCTCCAGCTCACTTCATCGGATGCAATATTAGTTGTCATTGGCTGGCATAATGTTTTGTGACATATTGCACCACCTCATAGGAAAGTGAGGTTTATATGAGTTCTTAAGTCTCTCAGTTCCCAGGAATAGAGATATTCTTTTCAGGAATACTTGATTTAAAGAAGTCTATATTCCATCTATACTATGCTTTTTTTCTGTAATATATGTTGGATTTATCACCGAGGCTAAAGTTATGAAAATGGTTTTATTTTGTACAGTTTCCAATACTTTTTGCCCATATATTTATGTCCTTCTTAAGGTATATGAATGATGCACTGTAAACAGTTTATAAACATATGGAAGTATAGCACTGTAGTATATGTATCTTGATTTGTTTTCATGACAAATGACTACTAGCAACATGAATAATTCAAATTTAGAAATGATGAAAATATAGAGGAATTGCATTTGGATATTTCTTCCTGTCCTGTCAATCATTTTTGCCAGGTTTCTGTTTAAACATAATGAAAATTAAGAAGTCATCAAGTCTGAGAACTAGTCTTGTGTATCAGAAATGCTTGCTTATGTTTGTACTGTTTAAATACTGCTAATGTTTAATGCACTGTATTCATTTGGTATTCGGTATTCTCATATATAACAACTCATTAAATTAGGGAAACAATATTGTTAGTATCTGATAGCAAATATATTTTTCATGCAGTAGAACTGTGTTTAAATTGTGTACAGCGCAGTATACTGTACACACAAATGTGTATGTGTATCTATACAGGTACACATACCTAAAATGTGTGGATATGTGTATCATATACGTATATGCATACAATTAAAGAGTGCATATTCCATGTTATAGATGCATATATTCATAAATCATTTAAAGTTAAGCTTTTCATGTGATGTGAGGCACTGATACAAACTTGCTAATGATAATTATAGAACTGATGCTGATTTAGTCATTTCAAGAAAGCCATGGAGGCATAATTAGTGTCTGAATGGCCTCAATATTGCATTATTAGGAGGCTAGGGTGAAACTTGAAATGAGAACATCAAGGCTGATAAGAGAAAAGAAAACATGAAATACATACATAATTCATTCTGAGATATTATAAAGGTTTGTAACCAGAAACAATAATTTGCAGAAAACATCTCATGTACTGGAGCCAACTGCAATCATCTGGTCAACCTGTTTAAGATCAAATAATATTCTCAGCAATTCTCAGTAGTATCTTTGTAATAAAGTACCAGCAAACAGACACTGTTTGCTTCTGGTCACTTTTAAAGAATGTTCAGTTTATCCATGGGGACTTTAATCTCAAGCTTCATAGAGTACAAAAAGAATATTGATCCCACTGTGTTGTCCTTTAGGCCACAAGGCATGCACATTTTTACATTCATTTGTCAGAAGACAAAAAATAAATTTTGCCTTTTGAAAATATCCAATGACATCTTTTAAAACAGAATAATTTTCCATCACTTTTTTCTTCCTTTTATCCCTGACTCATTTACTCTCTCTGATAATGCTTTTCTTCCACCATACTTCCAGTGGTGAAGAACATCTATGCAGAATTCCTTGCTCTGGACCCCTGCCAAGCTAGCCATTATCTAGTGACCTGCTGCGCTGGCTGAATGGAGCAATATCAGTCATGAGTCCCCTTTTCGGTTCTCTTGCTTAATAGGAGGCAGCAGATATGAAGAACGACTCTACCCAGCTTAGGTAAAGAAATGTGCTATGATTACAGTCATTATTCTTGATTAGACCAGGTATACAGCTAAAGAATTGGACCAAACTTACTCTTTGTGTATCATGCACCTGAAATTTATCTTAACAGTTCTATTTATACAAGTTATGAATGCATATAGGCCAGTGATTTATTTGTAATTATTATTTCTTACTTTAAAAAATAAAATTTTTACCCAGGTTGAAGTGATCAAAAGTTGTTAGCACCTCATGACCATTCAGTGATCTATGAGTCTTGTCTCTGTCCAATTTCCAAGGGACAAATATCTGCATTCAGTTTACATTATTTGCACCATTTTTGGCATTCTCAGGAGACAGGTCAAGGAGTTACTGGAGACTTAACTGATCCTTCATTGTCCTATGGACCTTCAAATCAGGGGTGAGGTACACTGAAGAAGCACTTGGATAGACTAATAGACAGTGACCCTCCACACCCAACAAGACAGGGATGCCAAAGATCAGGATGAAGACTTTGAATTGGCACCAGAAGTGGACTGTGAGCCAGTGGAGAGACCTTAGCACAGGTAGGATGTGCTCACAGTGGCCTGGTATTCTCTGTGATCTGATCCTCTGCATTGTATCTATATTTAGCCCCAGTGACTGCAGTAATTCAGTCTGAAGGTGACAAATCCATAGATCGCTGTGGTCAGGTTCTTCTCCAGGATGAAGTTCTCTAGCTAGTTAAAAGGTGAAAAAAGGCACTTTCGCAACACTTTGATGAATTGGGACAAACAGCTTTGCTGGAAGGGGAGATCAATGTGCCAGTTATTTTTTCGGGGCATCTCCCTTTCCCAAACAGCATCACTTCAGTCTTGCTCAGGTTGAGCCAGCTGCTCTTCCTCCAGCAGAAGACTCTTGTAGGTGTTGTGTCATTTTTTGACATTTGTCATTTTGTATCAATGGGGAAAATGAGATATAGAACTGGATATCATCAACTTATTGTGGCATCTCATCACCAGTTCTGTCCATCAACTGCAGCTGTGTTGTGTCAGCTGATCAAAAGTATCCTGTGATGGATTATCTCAAAAGCGGCAAGGAGTTTGAGTAATAAGAGTACTGAGATGACCCCTACACATTTTGATGAAAACATCTTCTTTAAGTCATGGGGAAATCCCGATGCCTTGCAGTACCAAGATTTGTATTCCTTCTGTTTATATCACATCACCTTCATCTATAATCATCTCATGACTTTGTTTAATATCCTCATTTGTCTCTATCTTCATGAAAAGATAAATTCAGCAATGTTGTGAAAGCCTAAGGTATCAAACAATCTATTTGCCCATCATAATCTTTAAACGTTTTTGAAGAACAATCTGCTTTGCATAACAGACAAGCACTGGGTTCCAGAACTAAGGTGGATGAGAAGAGGTGGATGAAATAATCATAGCAAATGCCGTATTACAGGAATGTAACCCATTTGCCTGCTGTGAACTGAAATCATGGGGAACCTCTGAACAAGTCTGCCTTTCTCTTGTGTTAATTAGGCATTATTCTAATTGCATGTGCTGAGGATGTGATTAGGCAGATTCAGTGAACAGGAGTAGTAGCCATGGAAGAATAAAGGATTCAGTTGAAAACACATTTAGTCTTTGTCCAGATGCCAGAGGACAATCCTAACATGAGCATTGCTGGCATAAGACATAGGTAGGTTGAAGAAAAGCTTCATAGAATCTCAGGGTTGGAGGGGACTTCAGGAGGTCATCTAGTCCAACCCCCTGCTCAAAGCAGGACCAATCCCCAATTTTTGCCCCATCTCTAAATGACCCGCTCAAGGATTGAACTCTCAACCCTGAGTTTAGCAGGCCAATGCTCAAACCACTGAGCTATCCCTCCCCCCCATCATGGAAGGCACCGAGTACCTCTACTTCACCTTGACTTTAATGGTACTTGCAGGCACTCAGCACTTCTCAGTATCAAGCTTTTAGTTTCTGGGGTTTTTTTTATAACAGTCATCTCTTTTTCAGGCACAATTAACTGTGGATGCAAATGCTAAGTAGACAGTTAACTACCTGACTGCACTCAGCTAGCTAGATAACTAAATGCTAGTAGTCAGAGTCCTCACTTGCATTTAACTGGTTTTCAATAATTTCCTCATGCTTAAAAATAGGTAACACCATAGATAAAATCAGGCAAAAGTGATAAACAGCAAGTTTTTAAGGGCACACAGTGTATTGGTGACCACAATTTGTTGTACTTTTAAATAATTCATGAACAAAACGGTGCCTCTAAAAGTACAGGCCAGGTTGAGACCACTTTAATAATATGGCCCTTACTATCACTTTTAGACTGGAAAAAAATAATTTTCCTGGATCTTCATCATAATCATATTTCCAATCAGCTGAATTAGCCTCTATACACTTAGACATGAGAAGACAAATGGATCCCTAATGCAGAGGTCCCCAAACTGTGGGGCATGCCCTAGGGGGGCATGGAGGAACGTTTGGGGGGTTGGGGAGGCCAGGTCAGCCCCAACAGGGGATGGCAAGGGAGCACCATCCAGCTCTACTCTTCTCCCAGCTTTGCCCCAGCCCCACCCCCAGCCACAGCCCCCCAACCTCAGCCCCGCTGTGGCTCCACACCCAGCCCAGGTTCTGGCCCCGCTCCCAGACTCAACCCCGAGCCGTGGCTCCATTCCTGGCCCCAGACCCACCCCTAGCTGTGACCCCAGCCTCGGCCCCCTTACCCCATCCATGTCCCCCCTCATCCTCCTGGGAGCTGCAGTCCCACTCCAGGGGGGAGGGGACCCAAACAGGGGTGGGGGTGCCTGACCCTGAAAAGCTTGGGGACCACTGCCTCAATGTAACTCAACTCACTGCTCTTACACCAGCAATGTATTTGAGCAAAGACTGCCAAATTTATGTACACTTACCCTTTGTTACCCTTTAGGATTTAGTTCAGTCAAAATAGTAACATGAGATCTCTTGAGACTGGGTAATGATCATTAGGGTTTACCAGCACAGGTCATACATCTTGCTATGGTAACATAACTTTCTGTAAGTTCAGGTGAAATCTGGGATTTTATTTTATTATTAATTATTACTATTATTAATTCTTCATCCCCATTAAGAGCCTATGACTTGGCTATTCATTCTCACAAACTGCCTGGAACAAACATGTCAAATGTTGGGATACAAAATTCCCTTATGTGTGTTCTACACTAGGTGTCAAGATATGTGATCTCTAGTAATGAAATGTGGGTGCATGGGCCTAATTTGGTAGCTCTTGCCTCAAGAGGATCTTGCAGGGTGAAAAAGAATCATTTGCTTTGCAGGCTATCTTTATAAACCTACTGAACTTGGCAACTGTCTCCTGTCCAAACTGTGATGTTACCTTGAGTGGGCACAATGCCACTCTAGCAGATGGGCATGTGTGTAGGCATGCCAGAGAACTAGGATGTGCACTGAGTTTGCCTGCCATGGCTCAGAAACCTATCCATTTAAAATCACTGCCTACAAAGAGCTTTTGCATAGATGATTCAGGGGCTATGTAACTGGCTCTCTAACTCCTATTGGCATTAACTTTGACATTCTTAAAATACTTCTGAGGCAGAAGGGCAGGGGATGTCAGGAGGGCGAGGGGGATGCAAATCAGGATTAGTGCTGTATGTGTTAAAAGATCATGGATGGGAAAATATATTATGGTGTTGCCACCCTCACAATGCTTTCTAGGGAAAGTATGCAGGGATGTACACAAATATGACTAACTGGGGTGAGGTTTCCTACTTAATACAGTAGCTCAGCAGAATGTGGAAACCCAATTCATGACCTTTCATGCTGCAGAAGTGGGCATATACTGCAATTTCTTCTGAATAGAACTCCCAATGTTTCAGAATGTTATACAGGTCTTTACTTCTGCCTTGCAATTTTATTGACATTTTTCTTCTACTTTTCATTTTGTGCAATAGTTTAAATTCTACAGTAAGTCATTTAAGCTTGCTCAAGAGAGGCTGCAATGCTGCTCCCAGGCACACTGCAATGATTGAAACCACAAGTGAACACTTTGTATATTGTTAAAAATCTTACATTCTAGTACAAAACACATAACGGCACTTTCAGATAGTGCACTGCAGTTAAATGCATTTGCCCAGAGGCACAAAATCAAAATAGTTATTTGTATTAGGGTGAAGCTGCAATAGCTATGGATGGATTTACATAATAATTACACCTGCCTGCTTTAAAAAGTAACATGCAACTTTTCAATCCTTTGTAGAATATATAAAAAGTATGTTCATGCAGGAGAATTTAATATTTATCTAAATTATGTGCTTAAATTTTGGTGACTTAACTATTTAGAATAAGGAAAGATAATAAGCTAGATCCTGCACTGGTTGTATCTCAGCACGGCTCCATTGAAATCAATTTACAACTGCTGAGGATCTGGTCCAAAATAATTTGATTTTTTAAAAAATTCTTAAATGGTTTGAAATACATTTTTAGGACCAAACCCTGCTCACACTCAATTCAATATGAGTTTCACATGGGCTTCAATGAGATTGGAATCTGGCACCTGGCCATTTAGTATCCCTGGGAAATTTGGTAATAATATTTTTATAACAGTATCAAAAATGCACACACACAAAAATTGCATATATGTTGTAATAGGACAAGTTGGTTTAAATGAACTCGACATCACATATCCATTTACTGTCTAGTTTGACGTATTAGTTGTCTTTTTACCACTAAGAGTCCCCTCAGGAAATCACGACAACAAGAACACGGATGAAAAAGGTGTTTAAATGTGCCAAATTCACTCATACAATGTTGACACTGAATTTTTATATGTCAGTCGGTTTAGCAGACACCAAGAAATTCTAGTAACCCCATTTGTTCTTTATCATGGAGTTACCTTCCTACCAGTTAACATTTTTCTTCAGTACAGTGCATGTATGTTATAGGTATGTGAATGGTAAATTACCTGTGCCTTGAACCAACTCTCAAAATGCCCATATGACACATCATATGACCAGTCTCAAAAATCCCTAATTAGTGAAAGTATCGATACTGTTAGCTTTGTAACCCAATTCTGGAACACTACATTCCTATTCCCTCCCCGCCCCATACCCAAAATCAATGTTTTACTCTGAAGTCACTAATGCATTTGTGCTCCAGAACTGGAACTTCCAGGTGAGATAGCAAAGGACATGGCCACATGACTTCAGCTTCAAGGTCATGCCATCACAGATGTTATTTGTTCGAAATCCATGCCTACCAAGCTGCAGGAGTGTGCATATAATGTGACTTTGTGTCTCTTATCTGGATCAATATACCACTGAAGCAAACTACAATCTACAGATACTAGAGCCACTTTAGAAACTACGCCCATGACCAGACCTAAAAGAACTCCCCAACATCTGGAGAAATTTATATTTCAACTGTTAGATGGCAAGTACCCTGCAATGACCACTGAAGGCCCAGAGCCTGAAGATCAGAATCTTCCTGAAGTTGACTTAATGACCTCTACCTTCCAAAAGATCTCCAAGCCATAGCTATAAGTAATGCTGAAATGAATACTACTCAGTTTGGCTAACTGTTAATTTTAAAAAATAGAGAGGGCAAATTTCCCCATAGTGAATAATTCTGCAATGACAGGGAGATAGGCTGGGTAATTTAATAGGTATTTTCCAGCTCTATTTTTTATGATCCCATGACTATGAGCTTTATGCAGTAGTATGGTACATGATTCTTGCATTTTAGGGAAAGTAGCATGGATAACAAAACATCTACATTAACTGTGGGTTGTTGGTATTTCCACATTAGGAGTTACCCATATTTCACCACAGATTCTGAAGACATATTTAGTGTTCATTTTCTTGGTTTCTACTACTTTCTTGGACAGCTACTATTGGTGCCTTTGGTAATTTCATCTAGCAATGAGGAACATCCTCAAAACAATATGTTTCTCACTAAAAAGGTCAAGAATATTTTATTGATTTAGATATATTTCAAAATGCACTCTTTTGGGTACTTCATAGAGAACTTTGCAACCTGTTATCCTTCATGACATTTTTGTTCATGTACACTATCATGTTTTCTATATTTTTGTCCCTACTTTTTCTTAGTAGAGGAACTAGTATGACAAATAGTCCAATGCCCCTAATACATTGTCCTCATATTAGGTCAAAATTTTCTGTTTGTGGGATCACACTTGGATTCTGTGAGGATGACTGTGATGTTACAGAGGGTGAGGCTCTCTTGATTTAACTGAGACATTAGGAATAGATGAACTTTTCAGTAGGAATGGCTGGAAAACAATATTTCTGTTTCATGAAAAATTTCAAGGTTTTGACATGTATTTTCATCCAAGTGAATGATAAAACTGAGATCTTTCACATTTTTTTTCAAAATGTATGAACCAGAGAGAAACTCCCACCCTACTATAGACAACAGCAGGGTGATTTGGGCATTCACATGGGATATGGGACACCCAAGTTCAAGTCCCTGTTCTGAATCCCACATCCTAGCTTAGTTCCCTAACCACTGGGCTACTGGCTACACTGGGGGGTGACTTTCTCTTGACCAGAAATTCCACTCTGCATCTGATGAATGTTTTGTTGAAACCAATATGAAACCAATATGTTTCTGTGGGGGAAAAAATGGTTTCAGCATTTTCCAACAAAAAACATTTTTTCAAAAATTCCTAACTTGCTCTACTCTTTGGGAACCAAGATTCTGTTTTCAGGTAGGTGTTTCTTGTAATAAATAATGACAAAGGGGAGAAAAACAGAAACTATATGATAGGAATGGAGTTGGTTCTAACAGGAGGAACTTCAAAGTTTCCCCATGGAGGAAATAGTTAATCTCTATAGTGATTCTCAAACTTTTGTACTGGTGATCCCTTTCACACAGCAAGCCTCTGAGTGCGACCCCCGTTATAAATGAAAAACACAAATATATTTAACACCATTATAAATGCTGGAGGCAAAGCAGGGTTTTGGGGTGGAGGCTGACAGCTCACGACTCCCCATATAATAACCTTGCGACCCCCTGAGAGGTCCCGACCCTGAGTTTGAGAACCACTGCTCTATACAGAGAGTTCCAAGAGAACAATAGACACATAAAACATATTTTCTTCATGAATATAGATGCAAGCAGAGGCATTTTTGTTTGGGAGTTGATTTTTAACTAGACAATGTAGAACAGATAAAGAAAATACAAGGTAGCCCATAATTAGAACCCATGTCTACAGACGTGGATTCAAATTGTGTTTTTATATCATCATGAGTTTGGTCATTTCAGCCTAATCCCTATTTGTCCCTATCAGAAAACCAAATTGCACAGCACAGCATATTTAACAGACTGTACTCAACAGATGCCCAGGACTGGAATAGCGTGTATTACTAAGGTCAGGACTGAGATTCATTGGCAGAGATGTGTGGGAAATTTGCACAGCATCTGCCTGCATTATGCCTTTTATAAAGCAGTGATATTAGTCCCTTGCTTTTGTTAACACCAAATTCACTCAAAAATATGCCTTTGAAGAGTGGATAAGTGTTAACTTGCTACTTGCAAACCCTGTAAATATGCTGTTGGTAATTCAGGAAATCACTTACTGGTTTAGAAAAGTGAGATGATATCTGAGAAGGAGAGAATTTCTTCATATTGGGCTAAATCCTCAGGTACTACCTCAGTTCCAGTTACTGGAGTAAGGAATTAGGATTTAGCCTAAAGTGAAATGTTGGCTCCCACCTCTTCCTTTATTTATTTAATATGTCTGTAATTAGTTAGCTACAACTTTAGTATTACATTTTTGTCTGTGACTTAAAACCCCTGGATATATTCTGCTTTCTGTGAGCCGCCTGTATTACTTGAAGGGAGGACTGGGATAGAGAATAAATTAAAATAGAATAAAATATATATCACCTCTTTTGATTTGTGTATCATTTTCTAATGACTTATGCATACAGTGGTCTTTACTGGCTGAACTTCTCAGCTCAACAACAGACAATTCCTTCACCTTCCATTGAGCCAACCCCAGCATTCTCTTTTCAGCACACTTAAACTAAAATTTGTTTTGCTACAATTCACATCAGGACTGTACTGTCTCACAATACTGTACAACGATGCTAGGTATATGGACAGTTCAGCATATGGTGCTTTTTCCATCTGAGCACAAATGCAGCTCTCTTGCCCCAAGGGATTGAGTTCTGAGTCCCAGTACGGGGATAGAGTAGGGTTGGTGATGGTGTACCCACTCCAAATTAGAAGTTGGGTTCACCAGATTACTTACTACAGTGGCTCTGGAATTGTGGAGGCTGACTCACAGAGAAATCACCAAACACTATGTAAATGACAATTCTTCTGGACTCGGCTCAGAATGTCATGGTGGTCATAAGCTCTACGCATCAGGCTGGACATACCAAAGGGTAGGGTGATGGGATATTACCTCTCTGTCATGGACCAATCATTTCTTCCTTTGGTATGAGTTTGGAAGCACTAATCCTGAAAGAGTGACTGACCTATTATAATTATTCCCCTTGGTGGTGGATGGTACCAGTGATTTTTCAGGCAGTCTTGAAGAGGCAAGGTTGTTCATCCCACTAATAACCAGGCTTTCAATGGTTTGGTAAGGCTTTATAATAGACTTTGACCTCCACTATCAGTGGACTTCTCAATACTTTCTCCATTGTCTTCATCCTCACAGATGACCCAATATACAAGAACTGAAAGAGGAGATGGGTAGAGCTCTACTTGCAAAAGTTAAATGCTGAAGCTGACCAATTATGACATACAGTTTTTTTGAAGATAAAATGTTTACTGACTTGGGCTTCTCCATAAATTCCGGTAAAGCAGTAGCTGTTCTGGTTGACTGGTAGGTAGCTATCTCCACTCAGCAACAAACCTATCTTGGTATTTTTTTGCTTTGAAAAGTGTTCATGTTTGGACATAAAATTCTTCAGATTTGGCCTGAACTGTCTACAGTTGTGGAAATGAACAGTGTCTCAGGTGGACAAAAACACAGTCTTCACTAACTGAGTTTCAGCTAGTCTTGTTCATCCAGGTTCTGCAGATACAGGTTCAGGAATTCTCCATGTCACCATGTCCTTCCTGGCTTGTGAAAGCTGGAAAGGAGGTGCTAAGGTTTACTGCTGATGATTATCATCAACATTTTCCCATTGGAGGGGACGGGCAGTGGGCCAAATAAATAGTCTTAAAGAAGCCAGTATCCATTTTGAGTCGCTGAGAAGATTATGGTGAGGAGGTTTGACAATTTGAGCCCTCATGTTCCTTGACCTTGGTTAACCAAGATATAGGCCTGGTTATTGGACTAGATGACCTCCTGAGGTCCCTTCCAACCTTGATATTCTATGATTCTATAAGATAGAAACTGCACTTGTTTCATTAGTCATTGATCTCCTACTCTACAGCTCAGGCTGTAGTGACTGTAAAGATTTTTTTAGATTTATGAGCATTCTTTGACATGACATTTTGATGAGATGTCTGCAGATCCTAGCAGAGGTAGGAGTCCCTTGAGTGTGTCCACTTCTTTCTATAAGGACTCAGACATTAGTACTGTACAATTTGTCCTCTGCACAAGGGCTCTCCTGTTGAAGGTACTACAGAGCTCTATGTTGTTACTCCTGTTCAATGTACAGAAGAGGAATGTGGAGGGATAGTGAGGATACATAGTTTGCAATTAATTCAATATGCTAATGCAGCCAGCACACTATATTTATTAAGTCTAACCTGGCTGGTAATAATAGGATGAATATCCTAGTATCTAGATGATCTTAGGTCTTGAAGAAGGGCTAGCTGGTTATGACTTAAAAAATAAAAATAAAAATATTTTAAAAACTTGCAAACTGGGGGAGTGTTCAAAAATATCTCTCTTTGAGATGGATCAGATATTGTACTTTATTATATGTGACATCTGCCTATATTTTAAAATAGTAAATTGCATAGCTGTTGGTAAATAAAGAAGGTGATAATAATTCAATTCATTTCAAGGATCATCAGCTTGGATGACATTAACTTGCCATATGTTATGGTGTTCACTTACCATAGCAGTGCCTCCTGCTGACTGTCTTGGGGATTAGCTCTTCCAGCTGGTGCACCCTCCACAGGTTGTGCTTCTCCCATCATTGTCTCCACCTGCAGACCCACCTCAGTCCAAATACCACAGTGTCCTCTTCATGACTTGGCCCTCCAGCCATGTCACCATTCATGTTTCCCCCCTCTCTGGTGGTGGTGGTGGGGGGGAACAGGGAAGTATCTCAGTTCAATAGTCCAGCTACTTCCTCAATGGTGAGTGGGAGGGATGCGGGCCCATCCATTACTCCATGTGCCAACCCAGGGACCCTGTAGATAGTAGCCTCCTGCTGCGTCTCCTTAACTTTGATCAATGGTGCTTCAATTCCCTGTCCCAGCACCTTCTTTGCCCTCTTCTCAGTGTATTCAGCCAGCAAGTCCCAGCAGCCAGCCAGGAGCTCCTTTTTGCTCTGTCAGTCCCTGCCAGCAACTGCTCTGTCCAAGGTGCTACCCTTCCTGCAGCCCACTAGGAACAGAGTCCTCACTCCTTGGACTCCGGGCAGCAACTGACTCTGTCGGGCCCTGCAGCTCTTTTATGTGAGCCTTCTGATTGGCTGCCCCATGCAGCCTCCCTCTAATTGGCTGCTTCCTGCGCAGACTCCCTAGGCTGCTTGGAGGACTTGCCTCCACTGCTCCTTTCTGGGACAGCATGTGGCAGTCCCATGAGGCCTCTATTAACCCCTTCCTCTCTGGCTTCTGGTCAATACCCCATCACAACATATTAAACTTTATTTGCATAAAATAATTTTAAATAATGAAAAGACCAGTATATCTGTGAAAAGTGCCAGCCTGACAGTTCTGGGAAATGATAGCAATTTACCCACACAGCCAGTACAACACAGAGAGCAGCCGTGCAAGGTCATTCATAGCCAAAAAAAATGTGGGTAATGCTGGCTGAGGACTGGATATGTTTCACTTTGTTTTTCGTATCAGAAGGCTGTGGTACAAAAGTGGGTGAAGCAGTGCTTTTTCTGGCTGGTCCTGTCTCCTTCAGTTCAGCTTTAGATCCTTATAGCAATTTGCATAGCATTGTGTGTACTCTTGGGGATAGGGGTTTTCTTTCCTCTTACTGCATCATTCACAAGATCCAGTGCTTCTACTTTATTGTAAGTCACAAAGCCTTACCATGTTCTCACAATGATGTCTGTGTTATAAATTATTTGAACTCTTGCAGTCAATCACTTTCCAGCACAAAGATAATAAAGAGACACTGCTTCTGTTGTTAATTCCAGATATATAACATGAAAGAAGAATGACCACACTGGTCACACCAGCATGACATGTACTGATTCTTGGTTAGAGTCAACTCTTATAAATAGTGTTGCTTTTTTGGATTCTGATCCTGCACCACGGAAGCCAATGGATCAGGGGAAAATGTACAAGTCTTTTTTCTTATCGTGTATGGCCGGTTGGTAGTTTTTTTGACTAAAGAAAAGTTGGGTTATTTTATTTTATTTTTCCAAAATAATTAATGGCTGAGAGTTCTAGTTCTAGAATACTATTTACTTGTACTTTTCCCAGACCTAGTCTCTCCACAGTAGTATCTAGTCTTGTTTTCTTATCTGATGGCAGAATTGCTCAGTTTCCTCTTCAGACTTGTTGCTAAAGTAAGACAACTCTAAAATGCAAAAAGTAGCTTGTTCTTTTTATGTGAGAGCCGGTAATGAGTGTTCTGGACACATTTCTGTCTGTGTGTATTAAAGGGCCAGTATCAGTGTTAGCATTAGTGTTAATCTCCAAATTTTGATTTTAGAACCTAATAAGAATTTAAATGTTTTCATGATTTTATTTGATTTCAATAGGAAACTGCTTTTTAGCTTTTTTAATGTAAGCATTTCCTTGCAGTGTGACAAACCCAAACAGCACTGTGGTCCTGAGTCCTGCATGAGAACCAGAAAGTGAAACTCACTATAAAACAGAAGTGAAACTAACGAGTTTACTGTCCTTAGTCAAGCTGAGTGATGTGCAAAGTAAACAAGCAGCATGCCTCATGAAATCCAAGATCAAATTGAGCTGGGATACACTGGGTCACAGACCAAGCCAAAAACAAGAATCTGAGGTGACCAGTCACTAGCAAGGGAGTATTATAAATGTCTTTAAATAAGTTTCTCGTGCTCTAGAATGTAATTATTAAGTAATGAAATCCCAACATTGATTGGTCAAAGCCCTGGCACTTCTTTGAGAACATTGTGTATTGTGGCCACTGTGGTACTCTAAGTTCCTGTGCCCTTCCGTTATGGGCCAGTCTTTACATTCAATTTTCAATGCTATTACCCTGGGCCCTTGTTGTTCTAGAAACTCCCATAAATGAGAGGATCTATGGCACCAACCTTTTCCCTTACACATTATCTGTGTGTGTGTGTGTGCACACGCGCGCCATCAGATCTTGTGTTTAGAACAGCAGCTAATATAGTAGGGATGAAAGATGTGGCATTAATAGTTCTAAATAGACATGAACCCTTGTAGGCATTCATTTGTGAAGGAGACCAAGGTTTTTGCAAGTTGGTGCAAATGTTTGCACTAGTAATTTTCTCCCTTCCAAGTGGTCTGGAAACTAATCATTATCCAGCATAGTAATGGTTATCACTGAACAAATTTTATATGAAATATATTGTGCTAACCTTAGTGACTGACATCCCTTAATATTTTTCTTCCTTAAAATAAGAAAAAAACAGTGGGTCAGATATTCAGCTGATTTCAATGGAGGTACACTGTTATACATAAACCAAGAATCTAGCTCAATGTGTAGATTAGTATCATCCTATAATCTGTGGTACGTTTCATAGGTTAAAGTCAGATCCTTGAATTATGTGCTGTATTAATGAGATGTAAAAACTGTATTAGACTTCAGTGACATAATCATAAGAGAGAATTAGACAAAACCTCTCCCCCTTGCTATGTGCCAGTAAAAGTTATAGATAGTTTGAAAATTAAAAGTTGAATGTCTCTTTCCATACTTTCAAATACAGAGACAGAAAAAAGCAAAATTTTGGTTTGCGCTGGATAATTTATTTTCAGGCTTTTGTATTCTATTTACTTCTCTCTCCCCAGCCGCATCCCCAAAAAAGATTGCATTCATTTAAAAAAGTATGAAAGAAATGGGGAAAAGTATTTTGTTAGTAAACTATATTGTATGTTTTCCTCCCGATAAAACATTCTGTTGGCTTAGAATGCAATTAAGTTGTAATACTGAATAAAACAAATTAAAAATTATAATCTCTAAATGTAACTTTGTCTCTTGAGTGTTCAACTTGAAACAATGTCTGGATTGGAATGTAGACTTTTACTGGTATGCATAGGGGCTTATTCCACTCTGGTGTGCTGACACTCAACACTCAAGATGTTTCAGTTTGATTCCCAGCACTGCAAGACAAATTGGGAATCATAAACCTTTGTACAGAGCAGTGGGTTTCCAAATCAACAGTAGGTCGTTGAGGCAAGGAAGAAAAATAAGAGGAAAACAACAAAAAACTTCTCCGCCTCTGTCACTTATTTGTAGGCTGCATTCAGGAAAACTGGCTGATGCCCATCTAAGTACTTTAAGGTCACATTTTGTCACCACCAGCAACAGTGAGGTTCAACTTCACTGAAATCTACTTCCAGCACTACTTGGAAGCCTTATACTAGTGAAAATATTATTGCATTTGCCTATCAAGAGACCTCAGATAGAATATGATAATGAGATCTCCCAACAACTCATTTCTAGCTTGGAATTCTTGATGGTTTATTTAGTTTGACTGTGGTAGATTGCTGCTATGAATATAGTTGCTATGGAAGGAATGCTTTAGTGCTGTTTTTCTTTTAAAGGGGTCATGATTTTGCAACATCTCAAAAAACACTGATGGCTTAAAATCTGCAAACAATACAACAGTTAACATTTACCATGCACAACAAGGATCATAGTTCATAATTTATTATTCAAAAATTATGTTAAAATATTTTTGTGGTAGAATGGGAGGAATATGCTCAAAATATTCATGTGTATAAGCAATACATAATAAATTTACTTTTACCACTATCAATATGTAATAAGCAGGTAATCAGAGATGCATTTAGGGCTTTAACCAGTGAAATGGAGTTCAGTATTTGAAAGCACAGTCTTTTGAATTAGGCCAAATTCTACAATTCTCCAAAGCAATGAAAATGTTTTCACTTTCTATCCATCAGGACACCATCAAACAGCAGAGAGGTGTTTTTGGCCTTCTTGAACTCTAATAAAACAGTCCCTCAAAGCAGGAGCTTTCTCCTTACTCTTCACCAAGTGTCTTAAAGCACTATTCAGCACTTCAAAGAAATTCAAACATAAGCATGGGTTTAAAAATTGAGCCGGTTGAGATCTAGACATTTGTGAATACATGAACCAACAGAGACACGTGTTGACAGTGCTAAAATACTATGGCCTCAATTCTGGGCTTCACCGCAGACCAAGTACAGTGGCTCAGCCGTTTAACTGGCCATTTTAACGAGCCCTCAGATTATAACCCTGGTGTGAGGGATTCCCCAGGCTGTGCAGGGCAACCCTAAGCCACACTACTACCTAGTCCCTACTTTAGGAGTTGTCCAGCGGAGAGGTCGGGGTGTCGCAAAAGGAATCATCGGGGAGAGAGGTGTGGCCACAGCATCCTGCACTTCAGTTCTGCTGGGCTGGGGGAGCTGCCCAGAGAGGACAATTCAGAATCTGCCCTACAAGCAAATTAAAGGGATTGGTTTGCAGCCAGGCCCCTGGCAAAGTGAACAGCATGAACCCTAAGGGTGAATTTTGATTTCCTGTCCTGTGCCCTGACCAGTGGAATTATGATGATGCAGTAGGCTTTGTTCACTGTGTCATCTGAACAGAATTTTTGCTCCCTCAGATGTGTGTGAAATGAATTGGCATTGATCAATGTATCGTGGAGAGGAGAAGAAAGTGGTGCAAAAATTAAACCTCTTCAAAAAATCTCTCAGAGAAGTGGAAAGCATGGACTAGCAACCAGAATTGTTCACAGAACAAAATTCAACACAATTGATTATTTTATCATTTACCTTACATTTAGTCCTCAAATTATTAACTTAATTCTCATTTACACTAAGGCTTCTTCATACTGCTCTGGCAGCGAAAAAAGGACTTTATTAGGTTTGTACCTTTTATACTGCCAGAGCAGTAAATGAGAATTGGGGCCCTATATTTTTAAGCTCTCAGTTATTTGTCTCCACTGACATTAAACTAACTTGGCTTTTAACAATTATTATTTGAAAATGAGCCAACTAGATCAATTCAAGCTCTTTCTGTGGTAATTCTCCAGAAAACTGCACCATACTGCAGATACATGAGCAATGTGCTAAGTCTAACCCTGGCAAGTGTGCCTGATGTTCTTGAAACTAATCCTTTTGTTTCTTAATCTGCAGCAAAAAGGGCAGTCTGTCCTGCTCTTAAGAGCACATGCTTTCTATGATTTTAAAAAAAGAAATCTTTCACTGGCAACACTAGGTTTGCATTCCTCGTACCAGTAATGTCTTCAATAGGCATGTGAGTGGAGTAACAATACATACACAGTGCAAGTTGTCACTTAGCAATATATCATGGTGTAAAACAAGATTAATGACTTCATCCAGGTAGGAGACAGGATTTGCACTAATATGAGAAATTCAATGATTTAAAAACACATAAGCGAGAAGAGCAATGGTAGAATTTGGTGCCACGAGCCCTGTAAAGGACAAGGGATGTGATTCAGGTGTCCTTAGTCAGGAAAATCTCTTTTTGCTGAGGAAGGATTATGGGATCAAAATCCTTATATCTTAAAAAAAAGTGGTGAAATTTGGTGGCAAGCAGGGACTAATGTCCTTTTTTTTTTTTTTTTAGTAGAATTTGGTAACAGCCTTCTAGTCTTCAATGCTTATTGATCAAACAATAACATAAATATCTGGAATACATCAATGTATGTACAAATAGTTTGGCTCATAAGAAGAAGTGCATTCCTTCCAGCTTGCCTATATAAAAAATGGCTAGTGCTAACAGAAACATGATAGCTAGACTCTAATGTATAGCTCTGAGATTAAAGAATATGGCAATGAAGATAATTTCTGTATACATTTAGTTTTGGCGTAAGTATTTCAAAGCATCATGAGGGGAGCTAATCAATCAATATTAAATGAAGATATATGGATCAAATTCTTTGCCGATTTACAAGTTGTGTAGTTCCAGTGATTGCAAAACTTAGCCCCAAGGAATTGGTGGATGTGTCATATGGAGAAGGTGGATTTCATGTATGCTAATGAAGACAAATCCAAGATCTAACTTCAGTTATACTTATTCACCAGTCACTGAAGCCAAGTGGGGCTGAATTTGGCCCTCAGCCCTGAGAAAAGAAGCTCTCTTCACTTTTATTCAAATCTGAGTAATAATAAGGATTAAGGAAACCAAACATAAAGTGACATATTGTGTGAGGGCAAGATCTATTGAGCGCCCATAAAAGGACAAGAGGCTCCATGTCTCACAGTGTGCGGGGCATGGCTACCTTTGCAGGGCTGATTCTTCACCCTTTCTGTACAGCTGGGCAGGGAGTAGGCAGAGGCTTCAGCCCACTGGCTCCCCAGTGATGTGTCAGCCCACCTCAGCTCAAACAGAAAGGGAAGTAATCTGGTATGGACCAGTAGATGATTTCTTCCCACTTGGAAGACAAAGGGAACCAGGAAATGAATTGTGACTCTCACAGCCTCAAGTCTAACTCTAAATTAGGGGGAAAACTGCCTCATTAGATTGAAAGAGTCCTGAATCAAGGCAAAAAGTAGAAATCTCTGAATTTTTTGCATAATGAAACATTCTGAAACATTTTGTTTTGACACTATCAAAACATTTCATTTCAACAAGGCCAAAGCATTTTTTTAAGGTCAAACCAAACTTTCATCTTATAATTTATAATATGATATAAATAGGGTTGGAGGGATTAGATTTTTATCAGTAAAGGTCGATAAATGGTGATTTCACAGTACACACACAAAATGATGAAAAAATACTTCAATAGGTAATAATGGATATCTACAGGTAGGCAAAGGAAGAAAAATGCTACTTCAGAACTTGTTAGAGTTTGATTTAAGGATATTTACTTAAACATGTGGTGTTGACTCCGTGTTTCAGCAACTATGAAAATTTAAATTGATAACAAAATTTGAAAAAATGCTTAAAAATAAACATTGATATTATCTATTGATACTATACTAATAAAAATTGAATTCTGCCAAGCCTAAATATAAAAGTCTAAATGATAGATTCGAAATCAAACTTTTCAACTTTTATCAAAATGATGAAGTCCAAATGAAATGTTTTGACCTTATTGAAATAAAGCATTTCAATATTTTCCCATCAAAAATGGAGACGTGTTTCCAGGAAACACTTCAATTTCACTAAAATTAGCATTTCCTGCTGGAAAAAAAAGTTCCATCAAAAAACTTCTGACCAGCTCTAAGTCTTGAAATCATATTCTGCCATAACTATATCAATCAACAGTGATTCAACTCCCCGAATATCCTTATGAGGGAGATGGAAGAAAGAAATTAAAATGCATATTCAGCTAACACGTCACATTTAGTCCTGATGCCAGTGGGCATAATTTCACTGGGTTGAATGGATTTGCATCCACCTATGACCGGGTTGAATTTTGCCCAGAGCATGTATCATTACCTTAGAATTTCTATTAGGACATGTGCAGCACCTAACACAGGATCAGTATGTAAAATGTATGAGCAAAGAGAACTGAGCTGGTTAGATAATGTTGTATGCTAACATTTACCTAGGTGCTTATATGGGTCCTATTACTGGAGTGTCACAGCACGCCAGCACCTACTGGATTACTATGCTTCAAACTTCTGAGCACAAGTCCCTTTATTTTCAAAACCGAAAAACTAAAAATAGAGTTTTAAACTCAGCTCTACAAAGTTACTTATAAAATCAAGCCCTGTAGTTTCATCATGATACATGCTCCAAAATGGCAATTTGTTTATGAATTTCAATTAAAACTTCAGCCACAACATGAAATCTCAGCAAAATCACAAAGCAAGTCAGTTGAACATCAAAGTCCAGATACAACTGTACATTTTTCAGGTGAGGAAATTCTCTCTCCCATACACAAATCTCTGCTGCAACAGCCCTTAGAATAAATACATTTTCCAGTGCTATTTTATTTGACTCACAACTTGGCTAGACTACATTAACTGATAGCACTTATTTTCTTGGAAAGCAAGTTTTCTGGGCATGGAAGAGCACAATTTTGCTGAATGCAGGGCCCAACATCAGGAAAAAAATCAAAATTTGCCTCTTATAAAACTTAATGTACTAAATTCTTTGTGTGGAAAAGACCCTTCTTGACCTTACATCCATTAACTTTAGGAGAGTTGCTCTGCAGTTGCTGGTCTCCTACGGTGCCCTTTTTGGAGGCACACGATAAGCTCTCAATATAGAGTGAGTTGTTCTCTGTAGCACAACGCAGAATATATGGTAGCTTCTTACCTTCCTCCCATTCTGGGATTTCTAGGATTTGAATACTGTGCATTCTCCTTATCTGTTTTTCTAAGAGTTCCACCTAGAATTTAAGAATTTATGAATGTATTATCTTTGCCAAGCCTAAGCAATAGATAAGAATTTCACATTAACTTCTCAGATTTTTTTTATTGTCGAGACAGTTTGATATATTTGATGGTCCAGACTGTCTGTTCCTTTGTCCATTCTTTCAGCATTGGCATGCCACTCCCATACTTACATATTGTCCAGAGGCGGCACCCACCATGAAATGGCAGGTTCAGCAGTGACTTTACAGTGCTACATTAGTCAATTGACATTAATTTTCCTGAAATCTACTGGGGTCCATCCCTAGAGCTCTGGTGCCCCATCTCTCTGGAATTGTCTACCTTTCATCCCTCCTCACAAGCCTTCCTTTACATCTTGTCTTTAAAAATATTCCTTTCCCCCAACTGACTAACTCTGTGAAACGTTGTCAGTTCTTTAAGGCACTAAATAAAATAAAGGGTATTGTGCTATATACACTCTGGCTATATTTTCATAAATATATCCGTGTTAATACAGACATGGGAAGATTCACTATGCCTTGTGCCACTTGCCCTTTATAGAGAGGATACAATATATGGTTCTTTTATGCCATTTGAGACCAATTTGTTTCAAGCTACCTGATTATTGTTTTACATTTCTGGGATTAGGAGACATCTAGCCACCAATCAGCTAGCTCAACTCCAGGAAGACAGCACCAAAGTGCTTTTTGGATTGCAGTGTATGAACTATGTTCTATATATTCCATAAATATGCCAATAGTATTTTAAATGTCAAAAAGTTTCACATTAATGAAAACATATGAAACTACATTCTTTGCATTGGTCTTTTTGACAGGGCAAGAGAGATATACCGGGAGAAAAAAATAACCCTGTTTGGTGCAGGGAAGATAATATCCTGAGAAATTTAGCAGCGGAAGAGCATAGGCTGCGCTAGTGCTTTTGTGCATCCCGTAGCTGCCCTAATCATTCCAATTTTGTGGCCAGTACCACTCACCAATGGGCCCACCATCAGAGGGGGGAATTTGTGGACACTTTGAGTTGCCGCCATGGAGGCCTTCATTGCCCAGAGGAAGCTGAAGCAAACTTTCATGTGATTCTGGTCTTTTGTTGATATCATAATATTATTCTTGCAAATACATTTCCCAGTGCTTGGTGATTTACATAACACTGGAGAGCATGAATGCCTTGCATATATGAGGAGGGAGTATGTTACCCTTGGGCAAATGGAGCAAAGAAATACATTAGTGTTTCTAGAAATGTTACTTTGTGTGATACCTGATTATATGATAGAGGTATTCACAGCTAGCTAACAAATAACCAGTGGTTGAAAAGAACTACAAACAACAGATTAAGATGCTGGAATCCTAAGTAAAAGTCACAGAAATTGATTCTTTTCCTATTGCATCAGGACTCTACCCTGATAAATGTAGTGACCTATGGAATGGGAAAAAATGCACTGGCAGATTCTTGGCTAGTGTAGGACAATCTACATCAGCGGAAGACCTCCCCCACACGCTATTCTTTGTGGGACTGGAGATGTTATAATGTAGTGCTTAATGGGGATTTACCACTGACCTCTATTGCCTGAAACACTGGATCTGTTAAAGTGGGTGCATGATCATGTCCTCCTCGAGTCACAGAATAAACTAATCCTAATGCTGCTACGAAGACCAGAGATTGTCCTTTACAATAGATAGAAGAGGCTTGTATTTCCTAGGGCAAAGAGTCCTGAGTTCACTCCCTGCAGGCAACAGGCAGGAGCAGTTTATTTGGACACAGTGGGGACATTAAACATTGGCCATGGAGTCTATGTAGTCACAGAATCATCACACTATGTCTTGCAAAGCTTTTAGAGAAAGAGAAAATAGGGGCAAAACATGAAATGAGGTTATGCAAGACTGAACACTGACCTACATCTGTTAGGAAGGCTTACATCTGTCCTTCACCATGTTATTTTTTTTTACCAGAATCAGCAGGTAGTGGTATATCAGATGCTAAAATCTCAATCTCTCTCTGTCAGGATGCATGTGATTTGATCCAGCTTTCTGTGTGTGGTTGTGATGCTCCCCCCCACTGAACTCATCCTCTCGCAAGCTTATCACTAATGACTCATTATTATATTGCACTGAATATTAAGCATCCATATGTATCCAATTCAAGTGTTGTATTGCTAAAGTGTCTGCACTTTCAAGCTATAATGGAACAAATACTTCATAGGAAAACAGTTTTTTTAATGTTCTGAAACCCATGCATTTAACAGCACTGTCATTTCTACATGTTACCCCTCCTCAAACACACTGAATTCATTATCAGCTCTACAGAGAAAAAGCAGATTTTTCTCCTGCTCTTGAGAGTGGTAGCAGGAGGCTTCAGTCAGGCTGAAAAGACTATGGCCTAAAGGATGTGATGTGGCTGACTACCAAACAGCATGGTATACAGAACACAGGCTTTGTAGCCTTATTTCAGATGACAAGTAGAAAGAGTGTTCACAAAGACTAGCAGTTCAGCAGAGGCAAAAACAGTGCATATTAGGAGATCAAACAGCTGACAGATGCTTATATCATTAGGTCACACAGCCCAGCGCACACAACCTGGTTGATGACTGGTGGCTACAGGCATAACCGGTTTAAGCTACTTCAAAAACACTTGAGTAAATACAAGCAAATGAAAGGGATATTTGATTTGAGTACCTAAGGTAACAAGCTCCCTCTCCACACTGAGCCAAGCAAAATTTGATATGCAGGGAATGAATCATGACAGTTCTGACACCCAGGTGGTACTTCTCGGAGTGACGTCACAATATCAGCCAGACAGTGCTCTCCATAGTGTATATTAGTTTTATTCCTTGTCTCAAGCTGTCACTTTAGGTTCATTTCACTGCAGTTGTTGAGATATCTTAACAGGGGGAGAGAGAGACTGTCACAATGAAAGTCAACGTGACAGCTCAAATCTAGTAATTAAATTAAAGAAAGCAGATTTTATATTGTAATCACTTTCCTCCCTTTCCCTTCAAGTGAGAACTAGAGAAATGAGAAGCATAGATCTAACTATTTAAAATAGATTCTCTTTTATTTAATAAGAGTTACTGTCTTACTATTGAAAATCCATTCATATTTGCAGGACACACCCTTCTTTACTCCTAAGAGATGGATGTAAAATCCCATAACTGGGGCTGGGAGAACTCCTTTTGCCAAATTTTAACCATGCTTGTCTGGAGCCACATTGAGAAAGCCCTTGATGAAGTTGACCCAACAGCCGAAGGGTGAAATCATGGCCCTACTGAAGTCAATGAGAGATCTGCCATTGTCTTCAGTAGGGCCAGAATTTCACCTCAAGTTCTCTGCTGCATCCACTTTCTGCTTAGCACACTAAAATGATGAACCTGTCAACTTGTGGCTCTCCAATTCTCATGCCAAACCTACCCTGGCCTCATGGAGTAGCATAATGCACGACAGTTCTAATCATGACAACAGGCAATGTCCCTCAAGGAACTATCCACCATCTGAGAATAGCCAGAATGCAGTAGTCCTCTGGCCATGGGCCTGCTACCAACTGCATGCTCTCTGGGACTGATGTGGGGGAAGAGCTGAATTATCGCCTATGCTAGAATAATTTTCATCTAGCAAGATCCAGCCAGTTTATGGATGCCACCAGAGCGGTGCAAAGGAGCCAGGTGGCCCACAGAAAGTGGCTCACCATTCTGAGACTGGCAATAAACATTGGGATAGGCGAAAGGGAGGGGGAGAGAGACCAGCTATCTGGGTACACACTCCAGATTTCTTATTTTCATTTCATGTAACAGTTTTATTGTTGAGCGCATGAATAAACCAAGAGATTCACTTAATTGGTCCTCTACACCAGTGGTTCCCAAACTTGTTCCGCCGCTTGTGCAGGGAAAGCCCCTGGTGGGGAGGGCCGGTTTGTTTACCTGCCGTGTCCGCAAGTTCGGCCGATCGCGGCTCCCAGTGGCCGCGGTTCGCTGCTCCAGGCCAATGGGAGCTGCTGGAAGCGGCGTGGGCCGAGGGACGTACTGGCCACCAGCAGCTCCCATTGGCCTGGAGCAGCGAACCGCGGCCACTGGGAGCCGCGATCGGCTGAACCTGCAGACGCGGCAGGTAAACAAACCGTCCTGTCCCGCCAGGGGCTTTCCCTGCACAAGCAGCGGAACAAGTTTGGGAACCACTGCTCTACACAACTTCTATCCTACACTTCCATGTGTACACATCTTTAGATTGTAAACTTCTTGAGCAATGCATACTGCTCTCTTGTTCTGTCTGTAGTGCATCATGCATACTTACATTATTGTAGAAATAAATAATACATGAGAAATAATATGCCTGGATTACATCTATTTCATGTATGTGAGATGTCAAATTTTTTTGACCAGACTTAACCCCTTTCCCCTCACTGCTTCTTAGTAATATGTTGGTGATTTCTAGAGGACTGTACTAAAGCATGTATGCAAAATAACACATAAGGCTATGGTCATATAAAGAGTAAACCTCATAGACCCAGTATCTCATACAATAAAGATTAAAAAATTTAGTTTAGGTTTTGTCATCTGTATTTGGGCATACAGTATGTATCTTATGTAATGACGGTGGACTGATTACCTTTTCCACTTAGGTCCTGATCCAAAGTACAGTGAAGTTAGTGGGATTTTCCATTACTTCAATAGGCTTTGGCTCACATCCTAATATAGTCACCATTGATTAGCAACTAAAGGGGAAAAACAGCAGCACAGGGAAGTAATAATTTGAATAAACTTACAGACATTTTATGCCTCCCAACTAGTATGCTCCTCAATTAGAAGCTGTGTTGGATTGCTTAGTATTGATGAAATTTCCTTCATAACAAACAGCATGTTAACTATATTACTATATAAAATGTTAAGCTGAATGCCATTCTGCGGTAGTGCAATAAGTGAGTTGCTTTTATAGCAGGTATGTGAAAACTCTATTGCATCTAAACAAAGTTGGTCAGATTCTGCAAAAGCAACATTCATGAATATTGATTAAAATTCTAAATGGTTGTTCAGTTTAACTGTATTTGGGTCTCTCTTTATTTGCAGTTCATGAACATTTGCACAAAGAGGGTCTCAACTTTTACTTGCACTAAGGCCAGTATAAAAGGGCCTTAAAGTGGGTGTACATGTAATGAAATGGATTTTAAGTTCCCTGAATGTTTGGGGAGTCCTTTAAACATGTACCCATATTCACATGCATAAAATGGCCTGTCGTGCACAAACAAGAGTATGATTCATTTGCATGTTTTTAATTATTCTGTTTATTCTTTTCCACTCTGATGCACAACTAGCCTATGGAACTCATTGCCATTAGGTAGCATTAAGGCCAAGAACTTAGGGTAAAAAAAAAATTGCACATTTATATAAGACAATACAAATATTCAGAGTTATAATAGTAAAAATTAGAAAGTGAACAGACAACAATTTTCAAAGGAACAGAAACACTCATGCTTCAGGAACTAAACCAACTTCTAACCAATGGGGATTAGGAATAAACTTTTTCCAGGGGCAGGCTATCCCTTAACTTCCTGCCACAGGGTTTTTGTACTTTCCTCTGAATCAGGGCACTGTCAGAGAGACACATTACCAGTCTCCTCCAGTTCTTATGTTGCTAAAGTACTATCTTCTGCCACACACTGAGCATCCCCATCTTACTGACTTCAGTAGGAATTAATGTTGTAAGAGACCTCGCAGGAGGAAAGACCTTGCAGGTGTCACTGAGTTCAGACTTTGGTACTTAGTGATTTGTCAGAAGCTACTCCCCTTAGATTTGCTGGCAATATTTTACTGTGAATTTAATACACACTGTACCTGGGGCATATTTGTTGCATGATAAGTGAAAGGAAGGTGTAGGTTCTGAGCTTCTGAGGGGAAAATGTGTCCAGGATCATCTTTACCTGTCCCCTGTGGTTTTCTTTGTGGGCCCAGGCTCTGCCCTGGGGGACAATATCTTTACTTCTCCATTTGACCAATTACATTGCATGCACTTTCTTTCTCTCTTATTCCTTACTTACGTGTAACACTGCTAATGTCTATTTGCTTTTTGGCCTTCTGCCAAGACTGCCAATAAGGGTGGCAATTAGCAAACATTTTGATGGGTATTTTTTTTAATTGCATATATTTTACTATCCAAGTAGATATGGGGAACCAATGGGAATAAGCATCCATTGCAGTTTAAATAGTAAATGGGGGTGGGGGTTGGGGGGTGGAAATCACTCTGGTGTTTAGAACAGTTCTTCTTAAACTGCGCTGTTTGAATGGTTTATTGTTATACATGCTTAAGAAAGGTAAGCCTCCTGGGAAACAAGCATTTGTTGTGTTAGGAAAAGCCATAGTTAGAGGAATTCTGTAAAACCCCATGCAAGGAGCTGGGGTGTGATTTAGGGCCCTGCTATAAATCTAACTTTCATAGAAGCATTATTTTCAAGTGCTTTAAATTATTTATTTGTTTTACACATTTAGGATAATACATCTCACGACCAGAAGTTGGTGCAAATCCACTGAAATAAATGAATGTGGACCTACTGATGATAGCAGTGAATTTGGCCCCTGCAGCAGTTTAATATTTCTCCTCTAAGCTAAAAATATCTTCATATTTCAAGTCTATCCTTTATTTGAGTTTACATCCCCCAGGACCAAAGCCCAGCAAAGCAGTGAACAGGCTGGAGGGGCTTTAGTGAACAGAAAACTCACAAAATGGGATCACAACGTGCTTTGCAGCATGAGTAAAACTCAAGGGATCTCCCACACAAAATTCCTAAACACTGAGAAGAGCTAAAGCTCTCTGTCTAATCTATGGAAATGCAAGTTTCAGGCACTGATCCATTGGGATTGCCAAGAATAAACTCACTTTAAAATGCCAGTGACTTTCTTTTCAGAAAAGAACAAAAAATGATGAGAATATTTTTCCTAAATTTCATACATATTAATTACCATGCATGCCTTCTTGCCCCCCATGCACCCAAATTACTTGGAATAAATTGTCAAAGTAAATTGGCTATTCTTTCAACATTGGTAAATTATTCTTCTATTGTGGACTCTTAGCTCAATAATTTAGGATATGGTAATTTTCATTTATTTAATATCTGACAATTTTGGAATAACTATTATGCCATTTATTTTAGAAACCCATTAAGTAATTATTATTGTATGGAGAATTATACTATCCAGATTTAAGAGAAAATAATTAATGGTCATGAGACTCAGGTCATGTGAAGAAAAGAAACTATGAAGTAAGATTACTAGATTTAGAAGGCAAAAAACGAACTCAGAATATGCATTATCTATAAGTAAACCTGATTCTGACCTCACAGCACCGTAAATAAAAAGAACGAGGAGGACTTGTGGCACCTTAGAGACTAACAAATTTATTTGAGCATAAGCTTTTGTGGGCTACAGCCCACTTCATCAGATGCATGCAGTGGAAAATACAGTAGGAAGATAGATAGGTAGATAGGTAGATAGGTAGATAGATAGGTAGATAGGTAGATAGATAGATAGATAGATAGGTAGATAGATAGGTAGATAGGTAGATAGGTAGATAGATAGATAGGTAGATAGATAGGTAGATAGGTAGATAGGTAGATAGGAAGATAGATAGATAGGTAGATAGGAAGATAGATAGATAGGTAGATAGATAGGTAGATAGGTAGATAGATAGATAGATACAGAGAACATGAAAAAATGGGGGTTGCCATACCAGCTGTAATGAGACCTATCGATTAATATGGGCTATTATCAGCAGGAGAAAAAAAACGTTTGTAGTGATAATCAGGATGGCCCATTTCAAACAGTTGACAAGAAGGTGTGAGTAACAGTAGGGGGAAAATTAGCATGGGGAAATAGTTTTTAGTTAGTGTAATGACTCATCCGCTCCCAGTCTTTATTCAAGCCTAATTTAATGGTGTCCAGTTTGCAGATTAATTCCAGTTCCTCATTCTTTCTGCTGATACAGACTAACATGGCTACCACTCTGAAACCGTAAATACAAAGTAATTCCATTGAAGTCAGTGCCATTACACTGGTGTAAAGAGATCAGAATCACACCGTCTGTAGGTAACTATAGGATGGGGTTAGCCAAGTGACAGGATCCCCTCATGGAACTCCCCCCTCACATCATCTTGTCAGGAGTTGCTAGTTTGACCTCAGTCCCCTGGATCCCTACATTTCACAGGAATCTCAGTGGCCTCTGGGAGGCCCAGATCATTTGCATGGAAGCCCTGTGTCTCTATACAGACTCTGTCCCACAGGTAAGTGCCCTGTCCACCTTACACATACACATTGGACGCACATCCAAGGATTCCCCTGACCACAGAAACACCTGGATCCCCAGAAACGGGCTGCAAAGAAAACCAAGTACAACCCTTCCCCACAAATATTCTCTACAGGACTGGACAATGTGTCCTCACTAGCTCCACTCTGCCCCACCCGCTCTTCCCTCCAACCTGCCCAGTCTCCACACCCTCCCACAGAGCAGGTCACAAACCCACAGAGCACCCATTGTGGATGGTATCCAGAGGAGGGGTGAGAAACAGTGCCACAGAGAAGACTGGGCCTGCCTTTCAGGCAGGAGGGGGGAAACGTTAACGTATCACAGGTTAAAAAAATGATTACATAATTCATTAAAGGACGTATTATCTTAGCTATATACAGAGCATTGTAATGCATTCTCTGGAAAGAAATACAAATATGATTGAGAACAAACAGACCAGCCCTGCTGCTGCTGTGCATATGCAACTCAAACTGACTTTAGGAGGCATTTCATGTTTGGAACAGCTCAGCTTTGGTCCCTAAGTCTATTTGCAACAAAGTAGATGACTGTAAAATTTACAGGACAGACCACGCAATGGGCAGCCGGACAGGACTTTGGGGTCAATGAAGTAGAAAGAATGACCTTGAAAAAATCCATTCTGGATCTTATACAAAACCTAGTGCAGGATTTACCCCATAATGGGGAACCTCAGGTAGAGGTTCAGCTAACAGCTATTGTTTGTTTGTTTAATAAAGCTGATACCTATAAAGGTAGAGTTAGCATAATGAAGGATAAATTATGACTCCCCGTAAGAATGAAACCTCTTCCACCTCAGCGGGGATTTACTCCGCTGGAGGGCAGGTGATGATACCACAATGCCTTTTGTCAGTGCTTCTGCCAGGTGGGGATCTTTAATTTACCCTAGCATTCCCTTGCACTGGTGGGAGCCACTCAGGTGGAGTACTCAAAAGTCCTCAGACTCTCACGCTACTTACCCTGTCTAGTGTAGGGCACTTTTTATGCTGTATTAACCTTTTACAGTCCCCATGACTGTACCCAGATACACATCAGCATAAGGGAGTTGCAGCTATTTCCACTTCTGCAACTTCTTCCCCTTGTGAACTTTCCTTTGCCAGCAACAAGTGCCAGGGTTTATGCCAGCATATACCAATATGAGTCCTGAATGACTCCAATAAGATCCCAGCAATCTAGGGCACACACATTTTCTGGAATAGTGTGTTCTGTATGGGTTTTTTAAAAATAAGGAGTTCATCATGTACTACTGTGTTCCAGAAGAAGGACAAACCAAATGACTCCTTCCTTGTACTATACAATACAACCCTTTCTCCTGCAGTCTTTCAGTCTTTCCAGTGGTTTTACATGTCTCTCAGAGAAAGAGTGGGAATTATTTACTTGAAAGAGAACAAAATTTACATTGCAATCTGAATTGAATTTTTCTGTTAAAATCTCATAATCTTTCACTAAAACTCTTCTTCCAATATGGCTCAAGATGCCCATAAATTGACCATATGTAGTTTCAGGACCTTGTATGAAGTATCATAAGTATATAATAGTGGCATTGTGAGGCACTCTGTGTTTGTGGAAAGAATGTTGCATTTACTTAAATATTTTGATAAAATATTTATTTTGGCTCCTTTGCCACTGTTCTGAGTAGAAATGCCCTACAACACCCAAACAAGGGAAAGTTAGGTATGTTGGTTTTTTCCCTCCGGATGCCAGATTAAACATCAAACGAAAAATAGAATTACAGAAAAGGTGGGAACAATTTTCTTAATCATCACCTTTGCATTCTGTTCCATTTTTCTAGAGATGGGCGCAAACCTGACAGTGAATCCAAACAGATGAGAGCTTTGTATAAATTCAGATGTAGACTAAATCTGGCTCTGGAGTCTACAGGGTGGTTCCACCAAGACATTTTCCCTAATATTTACTTCGTAGGCATGATATATGAACTACAGAGGGACTGACTCCCTTGGGTTAAACAACAACTCCATGAATCTTTCCCCCAAGTTGAACAGAAAGAGTGAAATCCCGGCCCTATTGAAGCCAATGGAAAAACTCTGTGAGGCCAGGATTTCATCCAAACATTTTTTAGGTTAGGTGAAGTTAGTCTATAAACCATTCCCCTCAGCCCAGAGAAAGAGAAGGTTCTAATACTGTGCTTGCTCCTTCTGATTATCCCAAACCTGCCTGAGAGTCCCAAGAGAAAGGAGCTCTTACCTCACAGAATCCTGGCACATCAAACAGCCTCTCTGCAGGGCCTCGATGGCTATTCATTCTATGTCTTCTATGTATTCACTATATGTATTCACTTCTATGTCTTCTGGGATAATAGTCCCAGAAGTAGAGGAATTTCAGGTTTGCAGGCACAAGGGGGCTGACTGATGTGCCAGGCAATGCCAATGTGGGAAGGGGAAAGAAGGATCTCATGCCCTGCTTCTTGAATGAAAGGTGCTAAAGAGAGAATTTAGCTTTCCACCTCGCACATCAGAGGACCTATGAGACAGCTGAAACAGGTTTAAGCCACTTTCTTCAAGGAATTGCTAGGTGGGAAAGAGAACCATCTTTCAAATACGCCATCTTCCATTTGTAAAGAGAAACTGTGGGGAAGGGAGTTATTGTTACAGCAAGTGACAAAATATAATTAAATGTCTTGTCAGGTTTCTAAGCCTTGCAGGGAATAACCATCCTTATTACAAAGAAACATTTCAGCAGTTCCCTTTATTCTTTCATTTGATCTTGGTAGGAATGACTCTGATAAATCGGATGCACAGTATCATTTTTGATAAAATACATACTGCCTGTGGAATAATATTGTCCTGGTTGAGTCTCACTCCTGAAAGCCCCTCTCCCTTTTGTATTTTCCATCTTTTCAATTTTTTTCTCCCTATTTGTCAGCTCAATTGTGTTAGAAGCTTATCCAGGCTTCCCTATACTCAGAACAGAAAAAAAAAATTACTTTGTTAAGATGTTAGGCAGCACTAAATATAGTTATCATTATTGTGGCCTTTATATCTACATTACAATTTTGTCACAAGCTCAATGTAATATCTAGAAATTCCCTTAAAATAAAAACTAGTGAGTGTGTTATGAAATTACAGCCAGGACAGATGGCCAGATCCTGTCATTGGAAATAAAAGTAATGTTATAAGTGTATAACTCCATTGGGGAAATTGAGTACCATAATAAAGTAGACTTCCACTTTCTGCAATGAAATTCAATGACTGTTGAGGAGTTTAGGGTTTAGAAAATTGAAAAATGAAACCTTTGGTTTTCCGCTGCTGTTTGATGATGTGTAGCAAGTCCCTTTATGGACTGAGGCTAACATCCAAATAGTAACAAGCTTGCAGTGAATAGAGCCCACAGAGGATAAGCTACTAAATCTTGCAATAAAAGCTGTGTGATTTACAGTAAATTCCAGAGGGCTGACAGCACCACAGCTGAGGGCATAAACACTTCTTTCATGGCTGAAGCTTCAGTCAGCTCTGTCTGCTGTGAAGTACAATCGAGCAGTGAGGCATGCTGCTTACCAGCAATGACTTTGATAAATAACTAGGAAGTCCCACTGTTGGCTTAAAACTAGAAGTTGTTCAGTTGCAATTCTGCATTTGTCCTGCTTTAATGGGTATGGAAGTGGCTTTAGCTGTAATCTGTCAGTGATTGATTAGGCCTTACTGAATCCCTTCTCCACTCAGTTTGCAGCTCCCTGCTCTCCACAGTTAAAACAAAATTGGTACATATCTGACTGCCCTCTTATGAGGAAAGTAAACACTCTTAATTCTGCTCAAGTATTGAGTATGCGTTAAATGGCCACAACTGATAAGTTGTTGACAGACAACATGTTTCAATAATTGAGCACCCCAACCTTTAGGTTCATAAGCAACTTCTGTTTGCTGTTTGATTGTGTTGTAGTTTAAAATTCGCGTCAGCATAATGTATTTTATACACAGGTACCAGAGCCAAGGAGGAAATGGACCACTGCTGTCCTAATCATAAAAGTATTCAGTTCTCAGGCCTAATGCAGAAGTATTCATTAACACACGGTGTAAATTGGGCATGCTATAAAACACAGGCTTGCGTTCCACCAAGCTAGAAAGAAGGGAATGTAGCAGTGTTAGTTGTAGTCATGAGGTCCGGGATGTTTAGTCCTTTAGTTGAGATGTTAATTTTTTTGGTAGCATCTGATTAAAATGTAACATACAAATTTTCTGCTCTGATTTAGAGGAGGAGAGAAGTATTTTGTTTACACTAAAGGTTTAAATCAGTTACATTATTTTTAGTTGGAGAGAGAGAAAACAGACAATGTTACCTTTAATATTTTATGAATGGTCAAGGTGGAAAAATCTCCCCAAATGATACTAATCACAGGTCCAAGAAGACCATGATAAAGTTAAGCAAGCTGATGATGGTGCACATTTTACACCCAGAAAAGCAAAATGAACATAAACAGAAATAATTATACTGGACTTGGGTTGTTATACTTGAGACTATAAACCACATACCACTGTAAAATGTTTTCAACATGAGCTAAATAAGTGTATAAGTGTAGTTCTTCTACTGTACATACTGCTTCTCTTAGTCTTACAAGTGGAATGACACAGGATATGTAACATGGTTCAGTGTTAGGGACTCTCTGGTAGAGGATTACATGCATTACAATGCTGAGGAAAAATAGAGCTAAATTATGGATGTTTCCATAGCGTTAAATTCGAGGACCAAATCCTGCATTGTGTGGACATCTTAAACTAACACTAAAATCAGTATGAGTTTTGGGAGAATGCTCAGTAGGATAGATTAATGTCTCAGGTACAACATAGTTTTTTGCATTTAATAGAAAGAATGGATCAAACCAACTTTTTTGCATTTGTTTAGCTTCCACCTCGACCAGAACCGACGGAGTTTCTTTTTTAAAATCAGGCTGCCAATCAGTATATGTCACTTCATCTATTCCCCCAAAGAACTGCTGAGATCAGGAAACTTGCATTTTAACACTGGGACGTCAGTGCTTACACAAAACAAACAGCAGCTGAAAACATATTTTTTCCGCATGAAAAGTAGCTGTGACTTTGTGAGGAAGTTCATGCCCTTTACGTTAGATTATCTATGGTTTCTTATTTCACTGGGTGATAATCAATATAAGACATATTTCTCATGTTTTGTACAGACTACCTTGGAGTACTCCCAAGTAAAGTAATACCACTCAAGGAACATTTCTTTTGGTAACAGTGCATGACTTGATTTTAACTTAGCCATTTTCAATCTTGCAATTTTTTAAACAATTAAATATGATTTTTTATTCTGGAAACTGTCCACTTCTCGTTGCATAATCTGCCTGCACTGAATTGTTCAAAAAGAATTAAAAGGACAAATTAATGTTGCCTTGAACTTCTGTAGCCATGTCAGAGTATGGCAAAATAAGACGTAGTAGCAGATAGCATTTGATTAGCTTGAACGTGTTCAAAAAATGATTTTTTTTCTCCTCTAAGGATTTAGAAGGTAATGTGCCCATAGGCATACCATTGAGGAGAGATTTGCATACCTGAAAAACAGCAGTTCAGGCAGGAGAATGTGAGGTCAATCAGGAATAACTAGTTGAGAAATTCAATTGGTGGTTATTTTCCCCACGTGTTTTTGTGCTTAGGATTTAATACCAGTTGATCTGAACTGCCATATACTGACAGAATCATAAGTTTAAGTCAAATCCACGTGAAGCACAGTTATACTTCTATAAGGTAAGTACCCTATATTTCTTTAAAAGGCACAAAGGTCTTTTTTCCCCATTTACAATGTCAGTCCCATAACAACTGCTTATTTATATTGATTAGAATTCTAACAGTTCTCATGTTGTTTCGCTATATCACTAAGTGTTTTAAAAGCTAATAAAGTTACTGTAAAGGTGTGAAAATTTTGGGTCAAGTTAAATTCCTGTGTAGGATTTTAGGATTCCATTCAGCAGTTCAGATTCTACAGAAGGGATACAGCTCTTTGAAACCCTGCCCACTGATTCAGCAAGAACTTGTAGGTTACAGAAACCATTTTTTGCATGGGTGCAGATTTCAAGGTGTGGAGAAATGTTAGTTAGATGAATCTCCTCACTCCACACTTATTTTATGTGCCCCTACCTCACCTCTGTGTCTCCCATCCCTGTTCAGCAAAGCCAATTTTACAAAGTTCCTCAGCCAACAATAATGCATATTCAATTGTTACTGGTTAATGCTAATCCTCGACTTTTGTTTTAAACCAGGTGATATAAATAATTTTGTTCTTGTCAGTTCTAGGAATAAAAAACACTACATGGAAAGCAGTTTCTACTGTTTAGTAATGGTCAAATCAGTTATGTTTCAAATTCCATCATCAAGAGGGTCACTACAGCTAGAGTCAAATAGTGTGGCAAACACCACTTAATAGGGACACACTTAATTTGGACAGGTGCTTTATTAAGATATCTTCCGGGGAGCCTAACGATAGTAAATGACAATGACTGCTGCTTAATCAGAACCATTTTCGCATAAATTTCGCTTAATGGGGAAGCATTTTCCTGGTGACAAGTACTTAAGTAGTGTTTAACCAAGTGTTAAATAGGTATAAAATTATAGGCCCCTGCCTTTTAATTTTAATACAGAAGTTTCCAAATAAAGATTAGGAGGGGGGAAATCAAATAAAGATGAAATACTATGACTATCAGTGTTATACTTTTATTTTTATTGAGTAGAGTATTTTGTCATTTTAAGGCTTTTTAGATCTTTTTTAATTGCCTCTTCCATTAATTGGGACAGCCACTTAATCGGGATGACAGACCGTCCACTGATAACCTAGCTAACTGGTTTCTACTGTCATCATAAATAATAATAATGATAATTTTTATGTGACTGCCTGAAGACCTTTTGGTGTCTTAAAAATAGAGACAAAATTAGGAACTGATCCTGTGAGATGCTGAGCATCTGCCTCTCTCATAAGGGAGCAATGAGCCCATTATGGGCACTAATAGGGCAACATTCCCCAATAAATCCAAGTGTAGGAGTAGAAAAGAAAAAAGCCACCCTTGAAGACAACAAATGAACCCAGATAAAAGGAGAAATAATAGTTTCAAACCTTCATCAGAAGGATCCCACAGTCTTACCCTGGTCAGTAGTATGGGGAAGAGCATTCCCTTGATGGAGAAATCCCTGCTCCCACTACTCAATCTCCTCTCTGCCTAGATTGTACTGAGAGATAGTGAGGAGTTCTAACCCTGGTGATCTCATTTGCTCTAGTAGGAGATATGTCATCAGACCGTTCCTCAGCAATACTGCTACTATTAGTAATTAAGATTCAAAGGCTCAATCTATGTAGTGTTGAGCAACTCAAAGGGAAGTCAACAAGAGTTGAGGATAATTGAGAGGCCGAACTCCTCACTGGATCGGGCCCTTCAGTGCTAATAGTAAGTACATGACTCACTCACAGGAAATCAGCAGTCAGTGCAGTTCAGTAGAAGACTGTGCATGAAAAAGGGTTTTTTTTAAATGGTACATTAACAAGATTACATTTAATTAGTGTAAAAACATATTGAAACATGTCACAAAAAATGTGGCAGGGTAATCTTCACAATTTAAAGCAGCGGACTAGCTAACTAGATATTATGAGGATGGATTACTGTAGCTCACGAAAGCTTATGCTCTAATAAATTTGTTAGTCTCTAAGGTACCACAAGTACTCCTGTTCTTTTTACGGATACAGACTAACACGGCTGCTACTCTGAAACCAAATACAAAAGGTATCCATTCCAAATAGGCTGCACGACAAGTAGTCTATTGTTTCATTAATTTCTACATTTAAAAGTTAATTTCTTTACTTTTTAGTATTAGTCATGTATTATGAGAATTAACATAAAGATGATGATAATGCATGATCTTTATATGCCATCTTATTAAAATGAAGCTATTTTTAATACTTGTAAGAGGCCTATCAGAAAACACAATTTATATCCTCAAAGTATATTTTGTCAGTTTCAAGTATCATTTTTGCATTCATATTCTTTTATGAATTTTAATGGAGACACTTAAATTGTAATTATTCCACTCAGCTCAAATGCAGGTAACAAATGGAATTCAATCAGTGTTTGTGCATAATGACCATCATTAAGAGAGAAATAATAATGACATTCTCTCTGCATTAAACTTGCAGACTCTTTACACAATGATCTGAATCCCATTATTGATCTCCATGGAGATATGCAATTGTCACCTATTCTGCATAATATCTGAATGTTAAATACATTTGTTTGGAACAAATATTTTAATGAATACAGTCAGTTCCACTTAATTAACTATCTAATAACTGAATATTTTTGCTTAATAATTCAACATGGAACATCAAAATTGTTCTATTTTTTTAATCAAATGCACTTGAGATTAGTCATAGATATTCATTTAAATGTTCATAAAATGTACATATAGTATAAAATTCCCTTTGGGTTTCTTTAAAGCACATGTATTAGGGCACTGGAAAAGTATTTAAAAATCACTTTTTCTCCCCTTTGTTTACTAGAAGCTTAGAATCTTGATATTGAAATTTATTTCCTTCTTACAATATCTAGTTTCTCTACACTGCAGACTGGCTTGTTATTGTGGAGTTGCTTATAAAGGCTTAACTACTAGTATTGGTTGGTTGGTTGGTTGGCTGGCTTTATTTTAGGAGAAACATTTGTTTTGAGAATCATACCGATAGTTTATATGGATCTTTTAAACAGATTAAAGAGCTGTCTCTCTTCTTTTGGACCTACCAACCTTGAAAGGAAGACTCCAGCCATTTTGCTCAGTTAAGCAATCTGAAATTAAAAAAAAAAACCAACGCCGCCCACCTCTCCCGTCCCCTCCCTCCCCCCACGAAAAATCTTTGCAGTGGGCTAAATGCTGAAGTCACTTTACAAGTCATTATTCTGGAAAATCTCTCACTGATTTTGATTTAAAAGAAAGTTTTGCTTGAATGAGAACTCCTGAATCCACCCCTGATTGAATAAATGATGTTCCCTGAAACTAAAGTTAGGAATTCCAATGGTAGCCATCTTGTTAAAAGGAACACACTTTGTGACACTAGCAGTGGGAGAGGCTAGTACCAGATGCCTCAGAAGAAGCTGTAAGAAATCCCATAGTGGACAGTTAAAAAAAAACAAATTTGTCCATAGGGGAAGTTTTTTTCCTAATTCCTGTGGTTGACTAATGCCATGAAGCATGAGGGATTCTATACTTTTATTTAAGGAAATATCTCCTCTAACGAAATTGTGGAAGTTCTTATTAACTGTCTAACTTGTGGCTCCTTCTAAATTCTTGGCCTCAATTATGTCTTATGGCAACACATTCTGCCGCGTAACTGTGCGTTGTGTCACAATGTTCCTTTGTTCTTCTACTAAGAGACAGGGAAATACGTGTGCCGATTTACCTTCTCTGCACCCTTCATTATTTTATGTAACTATCATATTACTTCTAATGTCACCTCTGAGGAATAGCATCTTAATCTTTTCAGTCTTTCCATGCCTCTAATCTTTTTAATTGTCCATCTTTAGACATCTTGCCTGAGATTTTCACAGCCACCTAGGAGATCTGAAAATCTCAGTCCAAATCTTTTTGGAGGGATACCTAGAACAGAATACCACATATAACAGGATGGCAAGGACTAGGACAGAAAGGATTTTCACAAGTGTTGTCCTAAATCTGGTCCTACTGAAGTCAATGGTAAAATTTCTGTTAATTTTAATGGTAGTGGAGTTGGGCAGATGCTGAACACCTTTTAAAATCCCACCCAAAATCCTGTTACATGGGGTGAATTTGTGCTAGGGTTGTTATTTTGCTTTTGTTTTCTTTTGGGTTGTGGGGGAGAGCAGGAAGAAGGGGTACTGAGAACCTAATTCTTCCTGCACCAGCAGGAAGCAGTCCACCTAGCAGTCAAGAGAACTCTAGAAAGGGGTTACCACAGCGTCAGGTATGCCAAGGCGCCCAGAGGCCTGGGTCTGCCAGACAGAGGGTGTTATCAAGGAAATACAGCAATATGGAACATGTTAGGCAGAGGAACACACTACTCCTTTTAAGGGCTGAATCGAATTACCGTTAGAGTTGGTCAAAAAACTCCCACTGTCAGTGAGAGCTAGACTAGGTCCTAAAGGAACAGCAGTATTCTCCATCAACACTGAGTCACCTGGCTCTGCACCAACAGGATGGCTCTGGCCTTCACTATATGGCTGGCCTCACTCTACTTCTTCTCCCTCCCTGCATCAGAGGATGACTTAGAAGATAGCAGCATACTACTGGATATAATTTAGGCACTAACATTCTGAAAGGGACAACGATAAGTAAACTTAGCAAATTCCGTGAGAAAAAAACAAAAGCCATTCAAAATAGGACATTTCAGCTGTGGATATTAAAATAACAAAACAAACAGAAGCTCACTAAGAGGTAGTGAGGAACCAGAAAAATGCACCATAAGTGGAGTATGTGCATTTGTTTTGTTTTTTTAATGGAATGAATGAAAGCAAAAATAAAAGACAAAAATATAAACAAGTGCAACAACTTGTAGAAAAGGATTCTGAGGGCAAGCGGGAGATAGGAAGTTCTGAGGAATCAGGAGTAAACACTGAGGAGAGATTAAAAAGGTGTAAGTTAGAAATATAGTTTGAATACCATTAACTTTAAAGTACTATGTCAGGACGGCATAGCCTAACTTTGTGAATAATAGCACTTGATCATTTTAATACTATATCAAATGTCTACTGGGTAGCTGCACAATATGTTTACTATGGACTATTTAATCAGGCTTATTGTACATGATTTCCAGGCTGGGTGGCACTAGTAGTATTTGTATATCTATATATTTGATCTCTCCCTTTATATTATATAGTGTTCATGACATCCCCTGGATAGATGCAGAGTGTATTTACTATACCACTAGTAGATCATTATCTTGGGTGAATGGCCACAGTGTGTCCTAGTACTTGCTCATTGTTATGGTGGTTGCATACCAGTAATTGATCACTCTCCCAGTACCGTACAACAGCTCTTGGGTGGGAGTAGGATCAGTATGTATATGCTACATTTGTTTTCTGTGGACAGAGAAGTGTACAGAAAATGAATTATAAAACATTTTTGCCATCACTACTGTTTGTTGGGGGAAGGGAACCATCTCTAAGAGGGAATTATTGTTGTCTTTGAGGGCAAAAGGAGAGGCAAAAAACCTGACGAACAACAGTGGCTAGGCAAAGGAGGGGCAGCCAAGTGAGGGCATGCTAGAGACAAAGAAAATCAAAGTAAACCAAGTGGTACTTGTACTGTAAAGGTGCAGGGAGCAGAAAATCTTTTTTTTTGTTTTCAAATGCACAAGGAAAAGGTAGAGAGACTGGCTGTCACTACAATGGCCAAAACCTAACATGCAAAACACATGTTGAACAAGAACAGGAAAGGCTGGTGTAGATGCCGAAATCGGTAGCGTCTTCAATGCATATTGTGCGTGTGAGGCCAAATCCTACTCACTATTAGATGTGCCCTGTTAAAGAGCATATTCCAATTCTCTGCCCAGCATCTCTAACCTCTTCTAGCTAAACCCCTGGGGTGGGTAGTGGCGCCACTTCTGCTTGGAACACTATCAGCAGCAATGTATTGATTAAATTGAATTTTGAATGTGATGGAAAAAAGATTGCCAAAGGCAATGGAGAGAAATGATATAATCTTACCAGTTTAGCCCATGTTGCACACTGAAGGCAAACCATATAATCTGCAGTTGAAAAAGTACAAACAAAAAGGGAAACAAAATACAAGATTTATTATTAGTCAAATTTAATATTATTGTAGCCTGGTGCTGATGTGTCCTAGAGCAGGTCCAACCACTTTCATTTATAAGAAAGGGAAAAGGAAACAAGTCAAGAAACTTAATTTTCTTTACTTGTTCTACAGCGTGTTCTGTACTTGATTTATACCCATTACTGACTTGGCTATTTTTCAGGCAGTGCATTTATTTGTTTTCAATGTGCAATGCCAAGATTGGCTACGGAGCCATCTTTACTGCATTATTTTTTAATGGCTAACAATCCCATTATCAATTATAATACAGTATATTTATAGACACATAAAAATGAGAAACTAAAATGTCAGGTGAGATTCTGACAGCACTATTGCACCAAATCAAGGCAATAAGAAATGACAAAGAATTTGCCATCACTTCACTGGTTCATAACTTTTGTCATAACTACAACAATGAAACATAAACACATGGCTTGCTTCTTGCCAGGTTAATTCTTTTTCCAAGGACAGAAGTGCTCCATTAGATCTGTAAGCATATTGGTCTAGGAAAATATTTTACAGTAGCATCCCTTCAGGAAAAATGTTGCTGAATTAGCGATGTGTAGTGAAGTCACTTCAGAGTTGCCATCATGTAAATACCCTATACATGGCCATATGGGGTGTTTGGAAGTCTGCATAATGAATGAAGAAGATTCCCAGAAAAATCATCCAAGAATTTTCTAGAACAAAACAAAACAAGGGATCCTTTGTATGTCTGGTTTCTAAATGCTAACTATTGGAATAACAAAGAAAAAAATTGTTTTGCTGTGACACATGGTATTTGTTAGCGAAGCAGGAAGAACCACCACTTCAGAACTCAGATAGGAGCTGCTGTATGGAAGAAGCAGGGTTTTGGAAGAGATGGGAGTCTGGTGCACATTCAGGGAGCATTCTTATACCCAGAACCTTAAAGCTTGATGAAACCAAGACATCCTGTCACCTTAGATAGTTTCAAGCCAATCTCCCTTCAGCAATGCTTATAATAAAAATGGTGAGAAGGATCAAAGGCAGGGAAGGGAAGGGAATGGAATGGAGGAAGAAGAAGGCATCAACCATCAGTAGGTAGCATGCAGGAAGTGGCCAAAGGGCCACAACACAGACTCAGTGAAGGGTGGCATCCATATCAGAAATAAGTATTTTGGTGCCTAAATCATGGGAGCAGTCAGCAGGAAAGCACAGAGAGGGGAGAGGACTCTGTCACCCAACATAAATATCCCTACTACTCCTATCTTTGTGTCTGAACAGGAACACAGGCCCAGCATGAAGCTCCAAAATGCCTGGCCTGCGTCTGTGTTTCTCCCATTTTGCCAGGTAGACAACTCATTCACTCACTCCTTAAATGGCTTTTGTGGAAATGTGAGGAACATGGCTTGAAACAGATCCTCTAGTGCTCTTCTTTCCTGAGAACTGTAAAGGCTACAAGACCCAATGAAAAATACTTGTTCCCCAATCCAGGGAAGTCCAAATTCCATTGGTACAGCTTCCCTTCCTGAAATGATATCAATTCCATACAACCCCTGAGTAAATCAATTCTGCCACCAATCACATACACTCCCGCACACAAATTCAAGCAATCTATGCCCCAAAACAAAATCCATCCTATTTTCCTTACCTCTTTGCAGGGCAAGACTCATGTGCTGTTGCTATCTTCCCTTCTCTCCTAGCCCATTGTTGACCATTGATCTCCCAGCTCTTGCATCGGGGCACCCTGTTTCTCTCTTTCCTGAACAGCCCTACTCTTAAAGAAGCAGTGTCTCAGAGGCCTCTCTCCTCAGCCCCTCCTGTGAAAACAGCAAAGGCTCTATCTGCTGTGCTCCCCCACCCTTTTCTCCTCCCCTTGTAAAGGAGCAACAGTGCTTCTTCCTTGTCCCCCATACCCCTCCAGGGAAGATTTGACTCTGACTTCTCATTTAGGCCCCAAGCCCTGCAGAGTTTTCAGCCTGTGTGAACTAGTCCTGTCTGTCAGAAAACCCCTTAGTTTAGCTGTGTTACATATTGCTCTGTTATCTCACCTTGCTGCTGTATTCAAATGAAGAACAGATGTCTTTCACGGTACATTCCTACTTGAGGTACAGTATTTGTCCAATTTCTGTAAAACGACATCCAGATTATTTCTCCCAACCTCGTTCCAAAAGGTGCTTGTGCTATCAACCTCCAGTGCTGCTCTCCTACCATATACAGGAATAATACAGTCAAACTTCTGTGGCTTTCCTCTAATTCAGTAGCCATGAAATAAATCAGAAATCTGTGAATTTCCTCCATTGTTCATTAACATTTCCTGTGAAGTTTAGCTCTGAAAGTGTATTCAGTCTCTCAATTTTTTAATTTTAACCAACACTTGCATGCTGGGAGCTTGCAGCATTTGAAAAACACAAGTGAAGTAATGCTGTCACCACTAGAGGGAGCACTTATACAAACATCATGTAACATTCCTTTATGCTGTAAACTACAATCGTAGCTAGAGGAAAAAAGATGTGGGGCCAAGAGGCAGAAAAGCAAGACAAGCCATTCAGAACACAAGATCGGGAGAAAATGCTAGACTACAAAGAAGAAACAGTTGTGTTCAATCTTTTATTAGCAATTAGAAGTTTATTTAAAATAATGTATGGTAAAATTGCACTGGACTATATATGAAGTCTGCTTAGGTTAAAAAAATAAGAGTCCCATGTCTTATGATGTTTATCCAAATGTTTAAGGCCCAACAATCTCTCCCAGTTTTAACCTTGGGAGGGATGAAAGTAGTTGAAAACCCATGATAATTACTCCAAGAGGAGTTGAACCTAGATGGTGCTTTCCTGCCCTTCCAGACTCAGGCAAGTCCTCATAAACATTGCACGGTCATGTTTTCTCAGGCTTAGGGAGCATGGTGGGGTGTGGAGACAGAACAAGAGGGAAGACAGTCTGTGTGGTATTAATTCATGGCAAATTAAATGAAAATGCCCAATGGAAGTAATGTCGATGGCCAGCACTAATTCATGCCAGCTCCTACTGCACACTGTTAAATCCCTGAGCCAGGTACAGGTGTGAAGGCCATAGACAGAGCCATGCTGTCAATGGGCACAGACAGACCAAGGAAGGAGAAGTGCAGAGAAAAGCAGGTGTTGCAATTCACTATTGCTCTTGGTACTTGTGTAAGTCTGAGCACCATGCAAAGAGACAAATGTTGTTGGACACCAGGGAAGCTCTGCTAGTGGGAACATATGCAATGTACTGAATATCTTTAGCTCTGCTGTGGATTTTTCATGAATGATTTCAATCTTAAATTTTTTTAAAAGATTATTTAAAGTAATTAGTTGAAGGACAGGAAAGAAGGAGAACTATTAAGTTTGTGCTTGCTTCAAGTGTAACAAGAATATTCATCCTGATTGATTGGAACTTTGGAATTTGAAAAGAAAACAAAGGAAAGTCTTAAAAATATCACTAAAAATAAAATTTGTATCTGTTACAGTACTCAACACAGTTCAGAATGTCTTGGTAAAATGTTCTTAAACATATATGTAACTTAGGAGTCTAATTCCCATTTTCAAGTGTCTAAGTCACTTCGGAGCCTAAATCCCAAAGAACATCAAAGGGACTTTGAAGCCATGCAATTTAGGAGTCATTAAGAAGCTTAGAAGACTTAGGCATTTTTAAATATTTTATGTTTATTTTATGATTGTGTCCCATCCTGCAAACCTTTTGCACAGAGAAACCACACAGAAGCCAATAGATCCTGCAGGACCAGGCCAATAGTCTGGAAAATAGAAGTTACTTATCTGATAAGGTTATATCATGAGCTCATTTTTCTAAGTGAATCAAATAATCAAGTTTATTTCAAAGCCATCTTAAAACTGCAGTTCAGCATTCAGAAGTCAGTGCTGAAGCCATCAATATTCATGCCAGGGTGCAAGCTCCTACAGCAGTTTTTCTGGCCAGGATAACCCTGATACTGGGTGATTACCTATACAAACTACAAATGGCCAAAAAGCATAGTTACCGTAGGGGGCGTTCATTACAAAAATTATACTGAATTACTACTATAACAGATGTTAGCAAGCAGCTGACCCTGTATAACACTGTGGAAGGTTCGTCAATATTAATGCTAATTTTTGAGTCTATCTTCCAAGTTTGACAAATCTTGTTTTATCTGATCCATTTTGCCTTTGATTTCATGTGGCACCGGAAGGCATTTATGAATGTTAAGCATGGATAGAAAAAAAAATACAAGCCTGGATTACATACTTCTTTATCCATTTAGAGTGAGTTTCATGACACATATGTCTTTCTGTCTCACAGATGCTACAGTGTCACAGGAGAAGGAGGGAACAAACTCTACCCAAGCAATGGCTTCAAAGACTTTGACACATGAAGGACTTTTACTTTTTACACATGAAGGACTTCTAATATAAACTTTGATGTGTTTTATTTCCCCTGCCTAATGGTGCCTGTCAGTATATCACTTTAAGTACCATGGTTTAAGGTAAAACACTTCCATTGTATATTGCAAGTAAATGTAAATATTTAGCACTTTATTTTTAACATAGTAATTCCAAAAGAGAACTTCATATACTACTACTATCATTGCATAATACTTTAGTTGTTAGTCATTGTTAGGTGACCTCATATTTTCACTTCAAAATGGCTAAAAAATCTTGACAAATTATCTTCTAAATGTTCAGTCCCCATTCCCAACGGACTGTAATCTGTTCACTTTACTTATAATTTTCTCCATTTTAATGCATTTTTAACATTAATGTAAATGAAAGTATAGCTGGCCTTTTTTCCATCCAGAAAACTAAGCAGATGACCCTAGAAATGGGAATGCAGGGGATGTGCGAATCCTAGAAAACAGCCCACTCATGCTGTGGGGAATGGCAGACATACAGTAGCGCAAAATTCCTGCAGTCTTCACTACAGCCAAACTCTCACTGAAGCAAATAAGAATTTTGCTGAAGCAGGAACTGCAGGCCTGGATTCCCATGCTGTCCAGAATATAGTAAATGATTTGCATGAAGTGTTACACAGAATATAAAAGTAGGATGTCTTTGAAGGGCATTTGGAGATTTAAAACTTGCCAGCTGCATGGCTCACTGCTCATATATCTGTGAAACATATTTTTGGCACAAACATACCATCTGTAAAATGATGCTTCAAAGATGACTCTTTTAATGCAAACTAGATACATGTGGCCTAATGTTAATTATAGATGCCAGTTATATTTGTGTTGTACAATGAGGATCATGTCATTGATGTTATGAGAGGAGATAGGCAAATTACTGTGGGCTATTTTTTTAAATTTAGGCAGGTTGCTATCTAGATTTTTCCAGTGGAGAAGGGAAGCTCTCCTGCATCCACCAGCCCTTGAATCCATGAAACTGACAGAGTTCTAGGAAGAACAGGGCTGAATCCTGATAGCTTTACTCATAAAGCAGTTTTCCACGGACTCCATTGTCTCTACTCACATCTGTAAAACAAGCAGGATTAGGCCCACTAAGAAGCAATATAAAAATTACACCACTTTACTTAAGATGTTCTTTTATTTAATAGCTTTATTTAGGCAGTGCATGCAAGAATGGATATTGTGGATATGGATATGTGTGGAGCCAGCACACCCCTGAATGGCACGAATGGGTGGAGATGTACAGCTTACATATTTTAGCTTATGTGTAGGCCATTGGTGAGACTCAGTGCTGGGCCTTTAAGAGGTGCAGCACACAACTTGCAGCCCAGTGGAAGCCAGGTGACGCAAATGTGGCTTTAAGCTACCTTCGCACCCTCCTGATCCTGGGCTGCTCCAGGGGCTGGAGAGCCCACTGGCATAACTCATACAGCTCTGGGGGGGCTGCCTAAGCTATGTCAGCATCACCAAGCTGCAATGGGTAGCAGTACAGCCCAGAATCTCCATAGTGCTGTATGCTGCAGCCTCTCCCACCCTCCCCCAACACACCCTCAATGCCTGGGCTTGCGAGGGGGTCCTTGGAAGTCAGTCTTACAGTTATCAGAGCGGTAGCCGTGTTAATCTGGATCTGTAAAAACGGCAAAGAGTCCTGTGGTACTTTATAGACTAACAGACGTAATGGAGCATAAGCTTTCATGGGTGAATACCCACCTTTGTTGGATGCATGTAATGGAAAGTTCCAGAGGCAGGTATAAATATGCAAGCAAGAATCCGGCTAGGGATAATGAGGTTAGTTCAATCAGGGAGGATAAGGCCCTCTTCTAGCAGCTGAGGTGTGAACACCAAGGGAGGGGAAACTGCTTTTGTAGTTGGCTAGCCAGTCACAGTCTTTGTTTAATCCTGAGCTGATGGTGTCAAATTTGCAAATGAACTGAAGCTCAGCAGTTTCTCTTTGAAGTCTGGTCCTGAAGTTTTTTGCTGCAGGATGGCTACCTTTAAATCTGCTATTGTGTGTCCAGGGAGATTGAAGTGTTCTCGTACAGGTTTTTGTATATTGCCAATCCTAATATCTGATTTGTGTCCATTTATCCTTTTACATAGGGACTGTCCAGTTTGGCCGATGTACATAGCAGCGGGGGGGAGCTGTACAGTGATCTCCCACCTTCGTGAAGCCAGTGGCCTGTGCTCCCCAGTGCCATGCTGGAGCCTCCACATTTGTTTGACAATAAAATGTACAGAATTTTAAAATATTGTGCACAAAATTTTTAATTTTTTGGCACAGAATGGCCTCAGGAGTACAGTATTATCAGATTGTTCCTTGTGAATGTTACAATTGGTCCCGGGTTTAGCTTTCAAACTTCCATTTTTGACATTTTCCATTTGCCATTTGACTTTGTTTATTAAGAAACCACCTTCTTTCCACAGATCTGCTTTGTGACATTGATCAAGTCTCATCATCTGCCTGTGCCTCAGTTTCTCCAGCTATAAAACAGGGACAATGATATTTATCTCATTTGTACAGTTCTTTGAGATGTATTCATGAAAAGTAGTATACAAGAGTTCGGTATTTATTATGATTATTTAGCTGAACTTGAGTCATTATATAAGTCCTTGGAACACAGCGGTAAGACAGCAGTGCCACATGTGCCTAAGTGAAAAGGAATAGCTTCAAAACTCCTGCATTAATAAAAAGTGAAAAGATCAGAAAAGAAAAAATATATTTACAATGTGTTTACAACAGAAGTTTGTTGAATGAAAACATTAATAGCATCCTCTGGTTTCACCTTTTCAGTCCTGTTTGAATTAGATTTTTTAAAAATGCTACATACCTCTTAATGTATAAATAGCACCATTCAGACTGGCAAAGTCCAAATTAAAGGCATTTTTATATAAGTTTGAAATGGAAGCTCTGGGCTTATTAAAATCCCGGAAACATGCTGCTTTGTGAAACAAGAACGTTTTTTAATGTCAACCTGTTAATTAAAAAAGAAAAACCTAATAATAAAGTCATAATAACCAATGAAAAAAAGACAAACATTCACAGTACCTGATCTTCAACTGGTGTAAATGGGCCCAACAATACTGAAGTGAATAGTGTTACACCGATTTTTACCAAATGTGAATCCGACACTGAACCATTGTTATGTGACAAAGCTTAATATGCTCCCATCATGAGAAAACGTAAAGCAAGGCACAAACAACTACCTTTACTAAAGCCAGAAAGTGCAGGAGCCCTGTAAACTTACAGTGAGTAACAAGATCACCATTGTCAAGTAAGGGCATAGTGAATACTTTAGGTGAAATACTGCCATCATTACCTATTTTTAGCAGTAATAATGAATATAGTCATTATGATAATTAACAAATGAAATGATAGGAATAGGAAAAGACAATGCAAAGCTTACAAGGTGAGGCTTTCAAGAACTTAGAGCCAGATCCTGCAATAGGGCTATTATAGGACCAAATCCTTGCCTCACTCACATATCATTGACTTCAGTGGAACTGTTCAAATGAAATGTAAAAATAACATAAGTGAAGAGAAAGTTAATTACAGGAGACTTCACTTCCAGTGATAATTCAGTCTTGTTTATTTAAAATACTACTTAGGGCTTGTCTACTCGGTGGGGTAATTTGCTCTACAGGGGTGTGGTTCTAAAGCACACTAACGTGCATTAATTGGTCCTCACAGACCCTGCTGGTGTGCAATAAAGATTCCCTAGTGCGCTTTAACATGGTACTGTTTCAAATAGGACTATGTTAAAGTGGATCTACGTGAACCAATTAATGCACAACACAGTGCACTTTAGAAATCATGCCCCCAGAGACTGCCTTAGCCCATCATGTAGATAAGCCCTTACACTATGCAGTACTGCAACACATCCAACCACTGAGCCACTATAGGGAATTTTAATACACACCTTATTATGCTTTAATAGTGAGGGGACTTCACCTTCCCAAGTTACTAACTTAAAACTTTGAAAGAGGCACTAGGTGGATTTAGTAAAGTTTCATAAATGGAACATATTTATTTTTGCTTTTATGAATGTTAAACAAAAATGGTCATTAGTGCAATTTACATTCAAACTGCATCAGCACAGAGGTTAACGGTATTTAAGATATAGTTTCATCTTCCCCTGAAGCAAAACAGGGATGTTAGATCTTTAAATAAAATTTAGTTTTTACAGTATTAGTGCGATATACAACTGAGCTACCAAACCTGGTCTACACTACGGCTCCAGCTGATTTGAAAAAGGTTTACTTGAACTGATTTTAAAACCAATTACAGTTTGGAGGAAATGTCCCCTCTGAAGCCAAGTCCCGAAAGACTAGGCCTAGAAAAGATTTTTTTTTTAAATGATTTGGACACTCTTGGGGATATAACCTGCCATTCATTTTTCCCCCTTCTTAAACATTGCGTGTGTTTGTGTGAGACAAGTGCCAGAATGTTAGCCCTGGAAAAGGAAGTCCTTTATATAACTGCACCAATGGTGAGGCTTCCCCTCAGTGCCCTGACAGCTCTTACTTGGATGCATCACATCTAGGGGTGAGAGTACAGTTCAGTCATCATGCCTATTCAATCCTCGTTCCTTCCGTAGAGACTGCCAACAAGATTGCTATTTGTAATAGCAATTTCAGTCTCTTATGACTGACCTGGCCTGTACATTTGATCTGGTGACACATAATCCTGTACTGGGATCTGCTTGCGTAGAGCACCTTGCAGAATCATGACCCTCAGTATGAAAGGCTGTACATGGATCTGATTCAAAATACACTGAAGTCAATAGGAGTCTTTCCATTGAATTCAATGGGCTAGGGATCAGACTTTAGATCACTGCCAGTCTTTGAGCCATTCAGTTCCCATGCCATTGTTTTCCACACAAAACTTCCACTGATTTCAACAACAGTTTTTTGCCCAGAGTAATAAAGGAATAAAATAAATTTACAGATCCCAATTCTTTGTCAAAGGCACCCAGTCTGGTCTATTGAGAAAATGGGGCAATTAAGGCTAAATATAGTTTCAGTTTTGCAAATATAATAATGATACACACACAGCTATTTTACGTAGCAATATTTTTACGGAGAAATATAACTGATCTTTCATAAACAAGTTAATATAATATTTACATTTTTGTAGTGGTCCCATTTTTGTCTCTTCACAATTTCTGGATTAATATAGTAGTTCCATTAACTTGAAAAGACTGGATAGAAATCATAAGCTGTAATGTGGGTGCTCTGAGAGCTTCACATATTCTAATAATATATATTTTGACATGTGGTTGTAAAATATGGATGAGTTTTGTCATGTAACTATTAAATGTCCAATTATCCAGTAATATTTATTTATTAAAGCTAGTTCCAGTGATGTCTCTATTTCCTCAGTCTCTCCAAAATATTAATAATAATCTGATTGATGTCCTTCTGGAATTTATTTACTTTTATACAGTCCCATAGGATATGCCTTATGGCCTCAATTATGTAAACATTAATACTCACAAATCTATCTATTTGTAATACTTAGGAAGCGCTCTGATACTACAGTGATGGTGGCCAGACAGATAGATAGATATAGGTCTGGCTGTCACCCAAGACATCATATTTTCTCCATTCCATTAAATGCACTAAAGATATTCCTTATATTGTTAAATCAAGATCAAAGCCCCTCAACACTGAGTAGAATTATACATTGACACTAGGGAAGATTCTATAAGTCACTTTGTGCTATACAATTGGTGCAAAGAGGCTGTAAAATTGGGGTAGCTAAGTGGGAAGATCACTCAGCTGAAGAGGATCCTATGGTAGTGTAGAGACAGAGTAGTGGTTCCTGCCCACCCCACAGCATGGCCAGGAAAAAGAGGGCAAGGGAAGGGCTGTTTTACATTTTAGCAAGCTACCGTTTTCATAGATTATAAAGCCAGAAGAGACCATTGTGATCATTTAGTCTGACCTCCTGCATAACAGAGACCATTAGGACTTCCACGAATTAGTTCATTTGACCTAGAACACATCTTTTCAGAAAAATATCATTCTTGATTTAAAAATTGTGAGTGGTAGAAAATCCATCGTAGCACTTGGTAAGTTGTTCCATTGGAAAATTACCCTCACTGTTAAAAAAATTACACCTTCTTTGAAGTCTGAATTTGTCTAGATTCATTTTCTTATCATTTAATCTTGTTAAACCTTTGACTGCTAGATTGAACCGTCCTCTATTATCAAATTTCTATTCCATATGTCAAATCACCCCTTAACTCTCTCTTTGATAAGCTAAATAGGTTGAGCTCCTGGAGCCTATCACTATGAGGCATGCTTTCCAATCCTTTAATCATTCTCGTGGCTCTTCTCTGAACCTTTCCAGTGTATCAATATCCTTCCTGAAGAGTGGACATCAGAACTGGACATAGTATTCCTTCACTGGTATGACTAATGCCAAATACAAAAGTAAAATGACCTCTGTAATCCTACTTGATATTCCCCTGTTTATACATCCAAGGATCACATTAGTCCATTTGGTTACATCATCACACTGGCATATTCAGCTGATTGTCTTGAATGACCCCCCCAGGTCTTTTTGAAGTCCAGAGTTTCTGTTTTCCAAATAGCGTCCCCATGCTGTAAGTATTGCCTTGCTTCTAGATGTATGACTTTAAATTTGGACATATTGAAACTCATATTGTTTGCTTGCACACAGCTTAACAAGTGATCCAGGATAGCTCTGTATCAATAACTTGTCTTCTTCATTAATCATTTCTCCAATCTTTGTGTTATCTGCAGGTTTGATCGGTGATTTTATGTTTACTTCTAGGCATTGATAAAAAACATTAAATAATGTAGGGCTAGGAACCCATCCCTGCAGGACCCCCTAGAAACACACCCGTTGATGATGATTCCCCATTTACCATTACATTTTGAGACCTGTCAGTTAGCCAGTTTTTAATCCATTTAATGTGTGCCATGTTGCTTTTATAACACTCTAGTTTCTTTGTCAAATTTTTGTGAGATACCAAGTCAGCCCTTTTCCTGGAGTTGGGGTCGTGACTTAAATCAGCTGCAAGCAGCTGAACACTGTCCCCAATTAGCCTTCCACTTTGGAGGGTTCAGCAATCCAGCTTTCTCCTGTCAGTGCCTGTCTGCTGTAACAAGGGGAGCAGGCTTTATACTGAAAGGTTTCAGAGTAACAGCCGTGTTAGTCTGTATTCGCAAAAAGAAAAGGAGTACTTGTGGCACCTTAGAGACTAACCAATTTATTTGAGCATGAGCTTTCGTGAGCTACAGCTCACTTCATCGGATGCAACCGATGAAGTGAGCTGTAGCTCACGAAAGCTCATGCTCAAATAAATTGGTTAGTCTCTAAGGTGCCACAAGTACTCCTTTTCTTTAGGCTTTATACTGTTTCCCTTCTCCCAACTCCTTCCTAGTTGATGGGGTCTGAGGGGAGCCTTGTTTTGCCTTCTCTGCATTGTTTCAGGCTCTTAAAGGTATAGTGTCTGGATTTCTTCCCCAATCACTAGGGCCCTACAAATTCGCAGTCCATTTTGGTCAATTTCACGGTAATAGGATTTAAAAATCATAAGTATCCTGATTTCAGATATTTAAAACTGAAATTTCAGTTTGTTCTAACTGTAGGGGTCCTGACCCAAAAAGGGGATGGGGGGGCTGTTGCAAGGTTATTGTAGGGGGATAATGGTATTGCCACCCTTACTTCTTCTCTGCTGCTGGTGGCGGCGCTGCCCTCAAAACTGGGCAGCCGGAGAGTGGTGGCTGCTAACCAGGAGCCTAGCTCTGAAGGCAGCAGTGCAGAAGTAAGGGTGGCATGGTATGCAGGGGCAGCAGAGTCTTCCCAAAAATGGGGGGGGGGGCAGGGCCCCCCACCCCTTCCATAGCCCCCCCCTTTCTACTCGAGGGCCTACCCCCCGGCCAAACCAGAGTGGACTGGGAACCGCAGAACCTCTACCTGCCCGGGGTGGGGTGGCCGAGAGCAGTCCCGGCCCATGTCCCTGTCCCCTGGGGCACCCCTCCCCGGGCAGGTAGAGGATCCGCAGCTCCTCACAGCTGCCAGGCTGCACGGCTCTTACCATGACTGGACTACAGCTCCGAGACCCTGTCCCCCGGCTGGAGCTGGGTTAGGGTAAGCGGGGCACGCGCAGCGGTGGGAAGCCATGAATACCTTCCTGGCTGGGCTACAGCTGCTGGCCTGGCCGGGGAGGTGGGGCCTTGAGGGGAAAGAAGAGGGGTGAGGAGGTTGTGGCAAAAAGTGGAAGGGTCATGGCCCCCTGGCCTCCCCTATTCCAGCGCCCATGATGGTGGTATTGCCACCCCTACATCCGCTGCTTTCCAGCCACCCAGCTCTGAAGGTAGCACAGAAGTAAAGGTGGCAATACCATGACCCCCCGACAACAATATTGCAACCCCCCTCTAGCCCCCTTTTGGGTCAGGACCCCCAGTCTGAAAACGCTGGTCTCCTCTGTGAAATCTGTATGGTATAGGGTAAAAGTACACAAAAAATCAGATTTCACTGGGGAGACCAGATTTCATGGATCATGCCACATTTTTCACTGCCGTGAATTTGGTAGGGTCCTATCAATCACCATTCACTCCCAGGACCCATAGGTCTCTATATGTATCTATTGGACCCTTCTGAATCCTTAAAGGGTCATGCCAGATGGTGGGATGGGCTGACCACTAGGCAATACTTCCCTCAATAACAGACTACCCCATCACACAGACATATTAAAATGTGTGTGTGCTGGAAAGTACAGAGATGGGGGGGGGTCACAAAGACAGAACCTAGGCTTGGTGAAAATTACTTCATAATATGGAGACATGACCGAATTAGGGATTCTGTTAGGGAAATAAGTGAAGGTTTGGACTGTTTCTCACATTGTCTTTACTGGTTTTCCCAGTTAATGTCCATTCTGGACTAGATGAGACCACTGTACTCTTTTCTGCTTATCACTTGAGCCATACTGAAAATAGATGTGAAAATCCCACTGTATCACACAGCCCACACAGTTAAAAAAATATTTTCCTAATTCCCCTTTTCCCCCCTCCCACTGATTATATCTTCTCCTAGGAGCTTTTTTGAAGAGTCTGTGAAAATATGTAACTAATTTCAGGCTACAAAGGCTTTGTCCCAAGCACACACAATCGTCTATGTCCTAAACTCATCCTATATCAGGTAGATTGAAATCAATTGGATGTGTAAATTCCTTAAATAATAGCAAATGGAGCAAACTGAATTTCAAAGAGAAAAAAACAGTGAACCTGAAAAGCAGTGGTACAAAGGTCATCAGCAGAATTAGCAAAAAAGTCTGGCAAAGTTACAGTTAGACAGTCAGTAATACTCTATTGATCAGACTTTCTCAATCAATGATGTTGTGCCTAGATTATTGATGCAAAGGTATTAAGCAAAATTTTATTTCAGCTAACTTGTGGGCTCAGATGTCAACTGAAAGTCATTTCCCTAGTCAATCAAACATACGATAAATCTAAGCAGAGTTAGCTCTTTAACAGCTTGGTGTCTAGTTTACTTTTCAATTACATAATGAGCTTTGAAGCTACAAAATTTAAAGTAATATTTTAACTATGAAATGCAAAAGACTTGGCATCTCCACTGGAAAAATATAGCACAGAAATAAGCAGGGAACAGGAAGACAAAGATATTTCCATATGGCCTTGGTATTGGTAACTATCACCATAAAATGTTAAAATATAAATCCAAATCTGAGATTAGACTGTAATGGAGGAGGAGTCTGGAGGATTCTTCCCACTCCCTATTAGTAGACATCACAAAGCCCACCACCACTCAATTCACATGACAGTTTCTACTGAATGAAGTCCCATGACTGGAGCAGACTGGTTTGTGACAGGTCAAGGAAGAGGTTTATAGAAAGAGATCTACATGACAAATTTACACATCTGTCTGCATGATGCCTGACTCATATTGGTGCTGATAGACTCTCATAGAATCATAGAATATCAGGGTTGGAAGGGACCTCAGGAGGTCATCTAGTCCAACCCCCTGCTCAAAGCAGGACCAATCCCCAACTAAATCATCCCAGCCAGGGCTTTGTCAAGCCTGACCTTAAAAACCTCAAAGGAAGGAGATTCCACCACCTCCCTAGGTAACACATTCCAGTGCTTCACCAACCTCCTAGTGAAAAAGTTTTTCCTAATATCCAACCTGAACCTCCCCCACTGCAACTTGAGATCATTACTCCTTGTTTTGTCATCTGCTACCACTGAGAACAGGCTAGATCCATCCGCTTTCAAACCCCCTTTCAGGCAGTCGAAAGCAGCTATCAAATCTCCCCTCATTCTTCTCTTCCGCAGACTAAACAATCCCAGTTCCCTCAGCCTCTCCTCATCAGTCATGTGTTCCAGTCCCCTAATCATTTTTGTTGCCCTCTGCTGGACTCTTTCCAATTTTTCCACATCCTTCTTGTAGTGTGGGGCCCAAAACTGGACATAGTACTCCAGATGAAGCCTCACCAGTGTCGAATAGAGGGGAACGATCACGTCCCTCGATCTGCTGGCAATGCCCCTACTTGTACAGCCCAAAATACCATTGGCCTTCTTGGCAACAAGGGCACACTGTTTACTATGATGAGATTACTGGTTTATGATGAGATTACTGGTTCTGTGGATGAAGGGAAAGCAGTGGATGTATTGTTTCTTGACTTTAGCAAAGCTTTTGACACGATCTCCCACAGTATTCTTGTCAGCAAGTTAAAGAAGTATGGGCTGGATGAATGCACTATAAGGTGGGTAGAAAGTTGGCTAGATTGTCGGGCTCAACGGATAGTGATCAATAGCTCCATGTCTAGTTGGCAGCCGGTGTCAAGTGGAGTGCCCCAGGGATCGGTCCTGGAGCTGGTTTTGTTCAATATCTTCATAAATGATCTGGAGGATGGTGTGGATTGCACTCTCAGCAAATCTGCGGATGATACTAAACTGGGAGGAGTGGTAGATATGCTGGAGGGCAGGGATAGGATACAGAGGGACCTAGACAAATTGGAGGATTGGGCCAAAAGAAATCTGATGAGGTTCAATAAGGATAAGTGCAGGGTCCTGCACTTAGGACGGAAGAACCCAATGCACAGCTACAGACAAGGGACCGAATGGCTCGGCAGCAGTTCTGCGGAAAAGGACCTAGGGGTGACAGTGGACGAGAAGCTGGATATGAGTCAGCAGTGTGCCCTTGTTGCCAAGAAGGCCAATGGCATTTTGGGATGTATAAGTAGGGGCATAGCCAGCAGATCGAGGGACGTGATCGTTCCCCTCTATTCGACATTGGTGAGGCCTCATCTGGAGTACTGTGTCCCGTTTTGGGCCCCACACTACAAGAAGGATGTGGATAAATTGGAGAGAGTCCAGTGAAGGGCAACAAAAATGATTAGGGGACTGGAACACATGACTTATGAAGAGAGGCTGAGGGAACTGGGATTGTTTAGTCTGCAGAAGAGAAGAATGAGGGGGGATTTCATAGCTGCTTTCAACTACCTGAGAGGTGGTTCCAGAGAGGATGGTTCTAGACTATTCTCAGTGATAGAAGAGGACAGGACAAGGAGTAATGGTCTCAAGTTGCAGTGGGGGAGGTTTAGGTTGGATATTAGGAAAAACTTTTTCACTAGGAGGGTGGTGAAACACTGTAATGCGTTACCTAGGGAGGTGGTAGAATCTCCTTCCTTAGAAGTTTTTAAGGTCAGGCTTGACAAAGCCCTGGCTGGGATGATTTAATTGGGGATTGGTCCTGCTTTGAGCAGGGGGTTGGACTAGATGACCTCCTGAGGTCCCTTCCAACCCTGATATTCTATGATTCTATGACTCATATCCAGTTTCTCGTCCACTGTAACCTCTAGGTCCTTTTCTGCAGAACTGCTGCCGAGCCATTCGGTCCCTAGTCTGTAGCGGTGCATGGGATTCTTCTGTCCTAAGTGCAGGACTCTGCACTTGTCCTTGTTGAACCTCATCAAATTTCTTTTCGCCCACTCCTCTAATTTTTCGAGGTCCTTCTGAATCCTATCCCTACCCTCCAGCGTATCTACCTCTCCTCCCAGCTTAGTGTCATCTGCAAACTTGCTGAGGGTGCAATCCACACCATCCTCCAGATCATTAAGGAAGATATTGAACAAAACTGGTCTGAGGACCGACCCTTGGGGCACTCCACTTGATACCGGATGCCAACTAGACATGGAGGCATTGATCACTACCTGTTGAGCCCGACGATCTAGCCAGCTTTCTATCCACCTTATCGTGCATTCATCCAGCCCATACTTCTTTAACTTGCTGGCAAGAATACTGTGGGAGACCGTGTCAAAAGCTTGGCTAAAGTCAAGGAATAACATGTCCACTGCTTTCCCCTCATCCACAGACCCAGTTTTATCTCATCATAGAAGGCAATTAGATTAGTCAAGCATGACTTGCCCTTGGTGAATCCATGCTGACTGTTCCTGATCACTTTCTTCTCCTCTAAGAGCTTCAAAATTGATTCCTTGAGGACCTGCTCCATGATTTTTCCAGGGGCTGAGGTGAGGCTGACTGGTCTGTAGTTCCCCGGATCCTCCTCCTTCCCTTTTTCAAAGATGGGCACTACATTAGCCTTTTTCCAGTCGTCTGGGACCGCCCCCAATCGCCATGAGTTTTCAGAGATAATGGCCAATGGCTCTGCAATCACATCTGCCCACTCCTTTAGCACTCTCGGATGCAGCGCATAGGCCCCATGAACTTGTGCTCGTCCAGCTTTTCTAAATAGTCCCGAAGCACTTCTTTCTCCACAGAGAGCTGGTCACCTCCTCCTCATGCTTTGCTGCCCAGTGCAGTAGTCTGGGATCTGACCTTGTTCTTGAAGACAGAGACAAAAAAAGCATTGAGTACATTAGCTTTTTCCACATCCTCTGTCACTAGGTTGCCTCCCTCATTCAGTAAGGGGCCCACACTTTCCTTGACTTTCTTCTTGTTGCTAACATACCTGAAGAAACCCTTCTTGTTACTCTTAATATCTCTTGCTAGCTGCAACTCCAAGTGTGATTTATCCTTCCTGATTTCACTCCTGCATACCTGAGCAATATTTTTATACTCCTCCCTGGTCATTTGTCCAATCTTCCACTTCTTGTAAGCTTCTTTTTTGTGTTTAAGATCAGCAAGGATTTCACTGTTAAGCCAAGCTGGTCACCTGCCATATTTACTGTTCTTTCTACACATCGGGATGGTTTGTCCCTGTAACCTCAATAAGGATTCTTTAAAATACAGCCAGCTCTCCTGGACTCCTTTCCCCCTCATGTTATTCTCCCGGGGATCCTGCCCATCAGTTCCCTGAGGGAGTCAAAGTCTGCTTTTCTGAAGTCCAGGGTCCGTATTCCGCTGCTCTCCTTTCTACCCTGTGTCAAGATCTTGAACTCGACCATCTCATGGTCACTGCCTCCCAGGTTCCCATCCACTTTTGCTTCCCCTACTAATTCTTCCCAGTTTGTGAGCAGCAGGTCAAGAAGAGCTTTGCCTCTAGTTGGTTCCTCTAGCACTTGCACCAGGAAATTGTCCCCTACACTTTCCAAAAAACTTCCTGGATTGTCTGTGCACTGCTGTATTGCTCTCCCAGCAGATATCAGGGTGATTGAAGTCCTCCATGAGAACCAGGGCCTGTGATCTAGTAACTTCCGTTAGTTGCTGGCAGAAAGCCTCATCCACTGCATCCCCCTGGTCCGGTGGTCTATAGCAGACTCCCACCATGACATGATCCTTGTTGCTCACACTTCTAAACTTAATCCAGAGACTCTCAGGTTTTTCTGCAGTTTCATACTGGAGCTCTGAGCAGTCATACTGCTCTCTTACATACAATGCAACTCCCCCACCTTTTCTGCTCTGCCTGTCCTTCCTGAACAGTTTATATGCATCCATGACAGTACTCCTGTCATGTGAGTTATCCCACCAAGTCTCTGTTATTCCAATCACATCATAATTCCTTGACTGTGCCAGGACTTCCTGTTCTTCCTGCTTGTTTCCCAGGCTTCTTGCATTTGTGTATAGGCACTTAAGATAACTCACTGATTGTCCCACTTTCTCAGTAAGAGACAAGAGCCCTTCCCCTTTCACACTCTCCTGCTCGTGTTTCCTCCCGGTATCCCACTTCCCCACTTACCTCAGGGCTTTGGTCTCCTTCCCCCAGTGAACTTAGTTTAAAGCCCTCCTCACTAGATTAGCCAGCTTTTTTGCAAAGATGCTCTTCACTCTTTTTGTTCTGTGGATCCCGTCTCTGCCTAGCACTCCTCCTTCTTGGAACACCATCCCATGGTCAAAGAATCCAAAGTCTTCTCTCCGACACCACCTGCGTAGCCATTCATTGACTTCCATGATTCAATGCTCTCTACCCAGTCCTTTTCCTTCCATAGGGAGGATGGACGAGAACACCACTTGCGCCTCTCAGTTTCATAGGACAAATTTATCTCACAGTTTTGGTTTATGCAAATAAAATATATCATCTGGGTATAAACATATATCAGGCAAACCTGTTGACACTTTGCATGCCGATCACCATGTGGTTTGAGTTCAATAAGACAGCAGGCTTGAGACTTGGGTTTCATCAAAGACTCATCTTTTACAATCTTGAGTTTAGCATGATCCTGACAAGGAATCTTTCCAGTCACATCAGTGACAAAGAAACAAATTCAGTCATGTGACTGGAACACTGATTGAGAAAAGTATCAGGGGGTAGCTGTGTTACTCTGTATCCACAAAAACAACAAGGAGTCCGGTGGCACCTTAAAGACTAAAAGATTTATTTGGGCATAAGCTTTCACGAAGTGGTTTTTTACCCACGAAAGCTTATGCCCAAAGAAATCTGTTATTCTTTAAGGTGCCACCAGACTCCTTGATGATTGAGAAAAGTCATTGTCTGGACTGTACCAATGGCTGATATAAAGCCAAGGAAAGAGATATTTATCTTGTATCATTATCCTGAAATATATATATCAATCCTCCCACAAACTGTTACTTTGCTGCAACAAGCCAAAAAATAGTGCCAAGAAAGAATGTAAGTGTTTTTGTATGTTTTGTTACTTCATTGAAAGATATAATTGACTTTAATAACCTCGAACCAAATCCAGTGTAACATAAAGATCAAAAGAAATCATTTATCAAAGAAAATCCAACAGAGTATTACTTTACACACTGCTTTCTTGCAGAATCAAAGTGAACAGGCATACAGTATATAAATTATATTGGACAAAATTCTGAAATCTCTGATTCCACAGGAAACTTTACTTCCTAAAAAATAAAATCTGCTTACTAAAGAGTAAGAGATAGAAGTGTTTAAAAAATAAAAGAAAGGAAAGAATCAGAAATAAAGGAAAGAGGACACTTGACAAACCATTTCATAGTTCTTTCTGTTAAGTATAGCATTATCCGTTTCTAAATGTGCTGTATGAACTGTTTCCACCAGCAAGGTAAATTAATAAAGAGCTTTTTAGAAAGAAAAAGACATTTCTATAAATTAATGTGAGTGTGCGAGAACCTGCATCAGTCCTGTTCTATGTACAACAAACATTAATATTCTTTTCCAACTTATATAAAGCATATTTAAAAGTTCTATATGCATGAACAATCAACATTTAAAAAAAATACAAAATAAATTACGCTGACAACAAATAAATCCAAATGACAACAACACTAAAAAACAACAACACTTTCTCAACATATAAAATGAAACTCTTGCCATCTACCCCATATTTAGAAAAAAATTGGGTAACAAGATTTCTCCAGAATGCCAATAAGGTCAACAAGTTATGGCTCTGTTGGATCAAGGAGCTAAGCAATCTCCAGAGTTGAGAACCACTCACTGAAAACTCCTTACCACCATTCCCTAGACAGACAAAATGTGGAACAGTCATACCATGTCTCTCATAGTATGTCTACATTACAGTTAGAAACCTGCAGCTGGCCCATGCCAGGTGATTCAGCTTCTCAGAGCTCAGGCCATTCGCGGTCGGGCTGCAGTCTGAGCTCTGGGACCCTCCCACCTCATAGGGTCCTAAAGCCAAGGCTGCAGCCTCAGCCTGAATGTCTAGACCAGAACAGTTGCAGTTTCCTAATCTAGGACATATGGAAACAACATCCCTCTTGTCCACTGAAGCTATCTGAACATCCAGAAGCGGCCAAGGCTCCAATAAATCTCCTGGATTGTGAACTATCGTCATGAAAGGCAGACATTCTCTCACAGTATAAGGGAGGGTTATCAGTTCCATCATTTTCGGTTGCCCCTGAGCCAGTCACAGCATTACGTCTGCCTTATCCAAACTGCACACCAGAGAGGTATCTCTCTTTCAAGTCCTAGCTTTGACTACAGGCTGACAGTACCATCCAGATCTCTGAAACAGAGAGCTGAATATTCCCAGGATATTGATGGCTTTGGTTGATAAATGCTACCACAGCAAAGACCCTGCTCAACTTCTCTCATACTCTTACTGTTAATGAAGCAAAATTCCCCCTCACCCTTCTCAACAGTTATAGTGGTCCTGGCTCACCAGGGCAGCATCTGTGATGAAAACAAGCTTTTTTTCTTTTTCACTCGTTGGCCTCACTTCTCAGCTCCTCTTGCTGCCTCCCATTCCCCTCTCCCTCTTCTCACTGCCCTCCATGCCCCACTCAACTGTGACATATTTATTTATTTACTCACACCCTGCTCTAAACTCTACCTTAGTCTCTCTCCCTCTAGCCCCAATCCTCCATCCGGCCCCTACATTTTCAGTGACTGCTTTTCCCCCTGTTTTGTTGGCTTACTGAGTCCACCACAAAGCATCACATAACCTCCAGAAAGATTTCCTCCCCCTCCCCTCTTTTGGGTCATGGCCTTCACAAGACTCATACATACCTTGCAGGCGAACAGGCCCATTGGTCTGTATTGATGGGGTTTTTTAAACAAAGTTTATACAAACTTGTTCACTGGAGTTCGAAACCCCGGCAAGCAGATTTTTGTATGTCTAGATACTATTTCATCAGCAATGACAACTTCCCCACCACATAGTTCTCTGCCAGTGCCACCAGCCTTTTCTCTAGTGATATTTATATGAATGTTATTCTTCTGGTATTCTCTGTTCAAGCATAGAATGAAAATTTGGGAAAAACCTGCTTTGTATCTGTTTGTGATTAACCATCGTGTTTCCATGTGTGGTATTCCTGCTTGAATTCAGGCCATCTATGGAAACCTGATCAGTACTGTAATTACAGCCTGCTTGAATCAAGTCAGTCAAATAATGTCAAAAGCAATTATTTTCTTTTCTGAGGGGAACAACATGTTTGGAAATACACAGGAGAAAATGCAGATCTCAACATGTTAGCAGCTCACACAGTTGATCCAATCTCATGGTATTCCTTGATTCTTATCGAGTTGACATTTGACAAATATTGTAGATGGATTAATTAACATTGGTTCATTAGAGTCATTATTAGATTTTTCTGAGTGCAGTAGATCTTTTTTTATATATTCAACTCTGTTATAAATCACCTGTCTAATTTTTCCCACTGTAGGAACAACAAGGAAATTAGTTATATTCCAAAAACTAGAGTGCAGCTAATAAATAAATACTACAAGGTCAACGTTTTCAAACATAGGTGTCTGAAGTTAGGCACCTAACTTAAAGTAGCCTGATTTTCAGAGGGACCAAAGTCAACAGGAGGTTTGAGTGCTCAGCACCTTTTTAAACCAAAACACATTTAGGGCCTGATCCAAAGCCCATTGAAGGTAAGGGAAAGTACCTTGCACCAGGCCCCCTATTTAGGTGCCAAAGTTTAGGTAACTGAGTTTGAAAATTTTGTATTAAATGCTCTTTGTTTCACTGGCAATATAGACTTCTTTACACTTCAGTAGGATTCTCTGCATGAGAAAGTACTTGTCAACCTGAGCAAGGTTTGTAGAATTGGGCCCAGAGTGAATTAGATCATTTACCCTGATAATCATTCTAGAAAGGTGGCACTTTTCCTCAAAGGGATTCAAAAGATGTACCATCCATTCAAATTTTATCCACACAATACAATGTAAGATATTTGTCTGTAGTTCCAATTCACAGAAATAAGAATAAGGCTGACATCTTGTTAGTACGATCATACATGCATGCATTCACAAATGCCTTACAAGAATACTGTGATAAGAAAAATTCTTCAGAATACCAATTTTTGTTTGTGCATTTCTTTTTGTAAATTTAGCAACAATTCTGGTAAAGGTAGTAGTAAGCAGCTATAGAATCTACTGTTTGCTACAGGATTCCAGAAAACCTGAGAACAGCTTACCACTTATGTGTATATTTGTAAACTGTATTAATTACATGGCCTAATGGACTGAATCCAATTTGTTTTTACAAAGTTTTGCTTTTTATTAGTTTGGGCTATGGCCTTTTATAACAAAGGTATCTCTTATAACTAATGTAATTGAGATCATGATTAACAAGTAGTAAAAACAAATCAGATATTACTCCAGGGCCATCTATTCTTTTCATATACATGGCCTGTTAAGAAAGGAATTTAGTTAGTGTATATGAAACAAATTTTGCTACACAGGCAACTGCTGTTACTCTGTTTCTTGAGCTTTCTCAGTGCATAATGGGGGAAGAAACACTGCTTTATTCTTCCAAGTTCATGCTTACTGTTACCTTTCAGACATTTCACAGCTCTGCCTCTCCCATTCTTTCTGCTTTTGTCTCTTAGGGAGATGGAAGGTGTAATTTCCAGCTGGAGAAGGCAGTAGTAGTCTCAGATGGGATCATACTTGGGATGGCTAGTTTGTCCCATTGCTTTCGCTGTCATGGCTACACTGCTATTTTTAGCATACTATATAAGTGCTAGCATGGGTATGTCTACTGTAGCTGGAAATTAGTCCTTCCTGCTCCAGTGTAGAACTACCCTTTGTATTTCATCCTTTCCCTGCTACTCCACTAATAATGCTAGCCTTGTCTGCTTCTCCCAAAACCATCCTTCCATGTTGCCTTTACATGTGAAACGTCCTCCCCTGAACTCAGCTGTAAAGGTCATTACCATCTCCTCTTTCAAATCACTCCTCAAGACCCAATCTTTTAATGATACCTATGAGAAATTAGCCATCCAAGTAAGGGACAGGCTGAGAGGCAGTTGGTAGTCCCAGGTAGTCGATATGCATTTATTTTACAATTTTACACATATTTTTAATATGATATATATATTCCAGCCACAGTACATATACAGAGAGAGAGAGAAAGTGCATATTTAAACATACATGTATTCACTCTACCTCATCCTTTGTAGTTTGTTTGTAAACTGTAAGCTCGTCAGAGCATAGGCCAATTCCCCTATATGCTTTTGCAGTCCCTAAGGCAACTGGAACCTGATCCTGCTTGAGCCATGGAGTACTACAACAAAAATAAAATATTCTGAAATTGCTTTTGCTTTAGGTAAAAACCCTTTTCTCTAGCTCCAGTCATTATATTGGGGGAGGGGGGGTTCAATTTACACATCTGATATTTGTTAACATTTTAATATATTTTAAAAACTCTTAAAATCTCTTTAAATTGCAAATGCCACATAAGATTCCACAAGTATAGAGCCATTTTACTATCTTCAGTACAAAAGGTACTACATTCCCCAAAACACACACAGACGGGTGTTATTACATGGCCTATAGGGTCAACCCTTCTAGCCTGAGCAGTTTGAAAAATGTAGCTTTTAGAGTCTACAGTGATAAAAGTGTTTGCTTATTTTAAAAAAAAGCTTTTCAAGGAGAAAAGTTCATCTGCAAAAAATTTTGGGTCTGTGGATATGGAGTGGTGGAAATTGTAGTGTCACATGGTAACCATATGGCCCTCATTAAAGCCATCCATTGACAGGGTGCTGTAATCATGGTCTGCCCATTAAAACTACTTTAGGCAATGATAAATAACCTATTCTATGCTGAAAGTTTGATGACAATGATATTGAGGTCCAGAATAATAATACCTGATGTACTACTGACGCTGTGTAATATTACACACTAATATTTATCACAATTTTGATAAACTGCTTGAAGCATTTTTTAAAACCTATACTTCTGTAGCTTATATAAGGAACTAGGTATGAATAGGATTTATTACATCATGGAAATCATATGTTTGTATTTCACCACATCCATAGTTGAAAATATTTGGGACTGTTTTTTAATCACTAACCAAGCTGCTTCTTCCCAAAAGGATGAATTTTGAGGACACTCCTTTTTTTTTGAAAGCTTCAATTAGCTAAAGGGTAATTGGGAAAACGGTGGCAAATGACAGAGGATAATTTCGTATTACATTGTCATGTATTAATTGTAGAAGAGGGTTATTAGAAAGGTTATTCATCTGACTATCCTGAATATCAAAAATAAAGTCAACATGGATATATGTTATGAAGAGCTATGACTCTTGCTAGAGTCAGCACAGAAGCATTTGAAGACACTAATTCTGACACAAAAATGGATAATGCTATGTCTTTAAGAATGAATAATAAATAAATATATTAATGGAAATGTACAACCTGCCCCTCCAAGAATATTTACAGATTATAACAACTGGAAACTGATTTACCTAACGTCCAGTCTAGATTTCCCTAATATCCTACCTGCCAAGGAAATCTTATCCAATGGGAAAGATTGTTGAGCCTGTTCAGATACACTCAGGGTACAATTTACAAATGGGAAGTGATGAGTCCAAAAGGGCTGATCCTGCAGCACAGCTAATATCCTTCTAAAGAGTCAGAGTATCTAGACTACAAGTGGTTATTGAATTAATTTTAAAAAGTTTAAAGTACAAAAATTCTTCAGGTCACCATTAACTGGATGTCTGGCAAAGGAAAGATCACGTCCAGTATTCAGTATCTATGGAAGTACAAAGAGGTCAAAAAGGGCATACTACACTAGAACATTCTGCAAATATGAAGCAAGGTTCAGACATTATTTTCAGTTTTGTTACAAGCTTCCCTTTATGGCCAGACTGCAATTCTGGTATTAAAAATGCATAACAATAAAACATAAAACCATTCCCTTATTGCTAGTATTTATGCAAAACCATTAAAACCATTCAAAATATTAATATCTTGTCCTATCTAGCACTAAACATTGTGCAGCAGATGACAACAGTGCTCTGCTTTTTACAATGGAAGATATTTTTGCCCACATTTCACAGTGACCAACTGTATGTAGTTACACAACAAAGCTCTCTGTTTCCCCAGTGTCACAGAAATAGAACCCCCTTGGTTAAGTCTCTCTTCAAGATCTACTAAAGTACATAAGCAATTTTCAAATTTGTAAAATATAGACCTAAAATATCAATTTAGAAAGTCAGACATGTATCTTGAATTGCTGTTCTTCCACTTTTATCAATTAATATATTTTTAATAATCCTAATATTTCCTAAGTTTCCTAAATAGGTTATCAGCAGTGACAATGTCATGATCTTTTATGTAATATGGAACACAAAACATGGGATCTTAATATATAATCAAAAGTGCAGTAAGTGTTTACACACTGTTTTCATTTACTTATAAGCTACTCCAGTGATCATTGTACCTGAATACCCCGTTTAAAAGATACAGGGCTAGGTTAGGAAAATCAGAGTACTTATGTTACCAAAAGTAAGCAAACAATATGGCAAATATTTTTCTTATTTAAGTTTCAATTTGGAATGTGATGCAACTTTAATACTGACCATATTGTCAGCCATTCCACAGGATAATGATTATGCTGTATCAGTGTATAGTCAGAGACTCCAAAGGGTTAAAAGTAGTATATTCAAGAAAAAATACATGTATTTTTAATTAGCAAAATTTTAAAGGCCATCATGGAGCAGTATCATGGCTAGATCTATTAACACACACTATTTATTTTAGGAACACCTCAGTGCTCCACTAGGTAGATATAAATAATGGAATTACGACATGGCTTCCATATTTTTTTCAGCTAAAAGAACAAGAAGTTCAGTTTAAGGGTTAAAGTTCAATTCAGAAGCTTTACTAATTGGTATTGTACAAGAAGTAAACTGGTTTAGTGCTGATAAAAAGGGGAGAAACCTTTGGCTTTATTTCAGCTATAGTTAAAGTCATGACTTAAAGCCAAATTCTGCCTTCCGATTTATGCACTTAACTCTCATGGAACCCAAGTACTGTTGCACCCATGGGAGCAGAATTTGGATCATAAGTGTTAAGACAGTCACAAGAAAATTACTGAACGGTTTCTGAACTGTATTCTCAGCTTGGACAAGGTAAATTAGATGATTCTACTGGTACCTTTCTATTTTCCAAGCTACAGTAAAGAGCAATCTCTGATCTAGCAGACTTAAATTACTGCTGCTGTCAGGAAAAATTATTGATTTTTCAAACCCCCCTCGATCACAAAGGATCATTTAAGGAAAATTGAACTTTTCAGTATCTATGTTCAAGTCTGTGCCCTTTGTCTGAATCCAGCTGTAATTCAATGGATTCAGCTTTTTTACAAGATATCTTTCCTAACCGATGAAGCATTTAAGCTTTTGTAATTCAAACAGAGGAATGGAACTGGACTATATTGATATCAGTCGTTGATGGTCTCCTAGAGAGGTACAAGGGTAAGGTGTCAAAGCTGGTTATATTCATTCTATCAACAGCTTTTGATACCTTTGGTCCAACAAGCAGTACAATAGAGTCTTGTGGGAATGGATGGAATGGTTGTTTGGTAAGTAGCCTTGCACCTTCCTCTCTCCATTAAAGCATAGAGTGGACACTCATCCTATACAAAGGCCCCAGTCCATGAGGTCCCACAGGGTTTTCACTCTTCCTATTTAATGTTTATGTGAAGTCACACGAAGAGACCATGCAATGTTTTGGGCTGTTGGCTCATCATCAATATGCTGATGATACTCATCTCTATAAGAACATACTGGGCCTGACCAAAGGTCCATCTAGCCAAGTATTCTGTCTTCCAACAGTGGCCAATGCCAGATGTTTCAGAGGGAATGAACAGAAAAGGTAATCAACAAGTGATCCATCCCCAGTCACACATTCACAGCTGGCAAACAGAGGCTAGGAACACCATCCCTACCCATCCTGGCTAATAGCCATTAATGGACCTATCCTCCATAAATTTATCTAGTTCTTTTTTGAACCATTACAGTCTTGGCTTTCATAACATCCTCTGGCAAAGAGCTCCACAGGTTGACTGTGCATTGTGTGAAGAAATACTTCCTTTTGTTTGTTTTAAACCTGCTGTCTATCTATGCCTCCTTTTCATCAAACCCACATTCTGCAGTCTCACTACTTACTCTTCAAGTGTCTGACAGAGGGAGGGAGTTGGATGAAAACTGACTGAAACTAGATATGATGAAAATAATACATTCAGAAAGTTGGAAAGAGGAAGTGGTGGTACTATGTAATGAAGGTGTACCCCCAACTTTCTCCAAAACAGTTTGCGGCCTTGTGGGCATATTGGATCCATTTCTGTTCCTGGCTTCCCACATATAAGCAATGACTCATTGTGCCTTTTACCATTCACAGCCAGCCAAGAGCTTGTGGTTACTCCTTCCAAATGCTAACTTTGCCATGGTTATCCATAGCTTTGCTGCCATTAGTTTTGACTGCTGCAATGTGCACTGCCTAACCCTACCAATAAAGTTTCTGTCAGAACAAGCAGAAATCCTCCTTAGAGCTGGAAACAGTTACCAGTTGTTCTGGCTCCACCATCAATTGCTTGGGTCTGGGGGCTGAGCCCTTTATAATGGATCAAACTACTAGAAGAAGGAGGATTCTACTCCAGAGCGAGTACTGCTTACCACTGGGCTCAACTGCACCTCCAGAGAGAGAGAGCATGTGCAGAGACATTAATCCCTTTGAAATAGGCCCAGTAAAAGGGCTACTGTTGGGGTTTATCTGTGCTAGAGAAATTAACCAACTTTTTTTTTGCATATATTCTAATATCAGTTCAGACTTGCTTTTCAGCAGGTTTAATTAAAATGCTGGGGCTCATCTAAACTCCAGTGCCCACCCCTTTTTCACATAAGTGTTAAAACAGTGGGGTTTATTTATTTTTTATTTTATATTATTATTTATTTATTTATTATTATAAATTTGTCCCATGTAGACACAGCCTTATAAGAAGATAGGAGGAGTGAAAGTGTTTTCAAAGTGAAGGGCTCTGGACTGCTTTGACTCTGCAATTTGTCTCCTTAGCCGATTTATCAGACCCCTATTCTGTCAACTTCTTGGAATGTTTCAACACTGCTATACTCAGTTTAAGGAGGCGGGATTGGAGGGTGGATTCTCTTGATTGGTGGAAGGACATTTTCAGTTTGACATTGTTTCATTTTAGTCTCACAATAGACTCATTTAATAAATTGGTCAGTGGATAAATCCACTTAAGAGGTTCCAGCTACAGATGCCGAATAGAGCTGCCAGCATCCTAAGTGTGTGTTCATGATGATCCACATAACACTTGTTCTCAGGCCCATACATGGGGGCATGTTTTGCATCTAGCTGTAGTTCAAGGGGTTCCAGTATTTCCCGTGACATGAAAAGACATGAAGTAGCTTACTCCTCCCAAAGCCAAGGGTGACAAGGAGGAAATTGTGACTCAGAGGTGCGTCTCTAGGCCCCACAGTGCCTCCCAGGTCTACTACTGGGAATGTATCAAAGTGCCAATATAGCCCATTGTCTATTTGTGTTAACCTCTCACCTTCCCCTGCTTTCTCACCTGATCTACTTTGTTTTTGTCATCACTCACTGAGTTCAATGGGAGCACTGCACTGATGTGCATAGAGATACTCAGACACCATAGTGTTTGCAGAATTGGGGCCTATTACATAGCAAGTGATGACAACAGGCACTAACGGGCAGGTGAGAGAGAAAGAGAAGTGTCCACAGTGATCCAACTGTCTAATTACAGACAGCCCTCAGGCTCCTGGCAAGTAATCAGCACAGCTCTCAGTGTTGCCAACCTTGGACACACTACCCTTTTATCCCTTTTTCTACTTCTCCTTTTCCTCTTCCCTCCATCCTCTCCCTCTCACCCCTATCCTTAAGCTTTCATTCAGCTAAGTATTGATGGCTTTGATCATATTATGACTGTAGAAAATCTCCCCATCACCTTCTGTTCTCCCCTCCTATTCCCCTTGTGCCTTTTCCCCAGCCTCTTTCTCTTTGATCCCTCTTACCCACTGTTTGAACATTTAGGGCTGGCTCTCTTGTCATGACACCATGAGGTTAGAGAATGCCTGATAACTCTATAGATGGGAAAGTCAGATACCCCTCTATTGAAAAACATCTTCCTGTTCCATGGAATGAGGGGAAGAATCTTTACTTTCTTTTTATCAACATTATCTTATTTAATGAGTTCTGTTGGTGATCAAAATTTTTGAGGATGTGGAATCAAAGAAAACTGAAGCCACTGATTCCAAGCCTTAAATATATAGTGAATAGTCTGCAGTTTTTTCTCTATCATATTTCTGGAAAGTGTTGAAGCACCGATATTTCCATCTGTCCAGTTTAATCATTTATTTCTGCTTTCCTAAAATTAGAACTAACATGGACATCCAATGAAGCACTTGCAAAAGATCAGCAAGCTCAACACCTACACAATAACTACTGAAGGTCTGATCCTCCTGTTGTCTCTGTGCTGTGGACTCCTGTACCCATGTCAAGCCCAACTGAGGTCTACCCTGGATTGAAGTGAGTGTCTCAGACAGAGATCTCTGTAGGAAAACCCCTGGAACAGCCAAGCTTAGGGGAAAAGTTTATGTAGAGATTTACATTTTTATTGTTCAGTGGGTTAGAAATAAAATCAGACCTCAGGACGGGGGGCATATTTCAGGGCTAAATACAGCTGCTACTCTGAAGTCAATGGAAGTATTGCCACTGGCTTCAAAGGAGAAGGAATGATGGATCCAGCAAATGTAGATTCTGTTCACAGCAAGGTGGGAACTTCACTCACTCTCTCACCTGTCTATTGTGTAGGGATTTACTGTGCTAGCCAGACCAGTGTACTTCAACAGAAAATAACCTTGTTTGGGTCAAACTCAATGAAAATGGTACTTAATCCTTTCTCAAAGAGACTCTTCACCCATTTTGCTCAATGCAGCAGTGTTGAAGTTCACATCTGGAAGGGCAACACATAGAATCATAGAAGATTAGGGTTGGAAGGGACCTCAGGAGGTCACCTAGTCCAACCCCCTGCTCAAAGCAGGACCAACACCGACTAAGTCATCCCAGCCAGGGCTTTGTCAAGCTGAACCTTAGAAATCTCTAAGGATGGAGATTCCACCACCTCACTGGGTAACCCATTCCAGTGCTTCACCACCCTCCTAGTGAAAAAGTTTCTCCTAATATCCAACCTAGACCTCCCCCATGGGAACTTGACCCCATTGCTCCTTGTTCTGTCATCTGCCACCACTGAGAACATCCTAGCTCCATCCTCTTTGGAACCCCTCTTCAGGTAATTGAAGGCTGGTAACAAATCCCCCCTCACTCTTACCTTTGACAGACTAAATAAGCCCAGTTCCCTTAGACTCTCCTCATATGTCATGTGCCCCAGCCCCCTAATCTTTTTAATTTCCCTCCGCTGGACTCTCTCCAATTTGTCCACATCCTTTCTCGGGGGGGGGGGGGGGCAAAAACTGGACACAATATTACAGATGTGGCCTCACCAGTGCTGAATAGAGGAGACTAATCATTTCCCTTGATCTGCTGGCAATGCTCCTACTAATGCAGCCTAATATGCCGTTAGCCTTCTTGGCAACAAGGTCATACTGTTGACTCATATCCAACTTCTCGTCCACTGTAATCCCCAGGTCCTTTTCTGCAGAACTGCTGCTTAGCCAGTCGGTACCCAGCCTGTAGCAGTGCATGGGATTCTTCCATCCTAAGTGCAGGACTTTGCACTTGTCCTGGTTGAGCCTCATCAGATTTCTTTTGGCCCAATCCCCCAATTTGTCTAGGTCAATCTGGACCCTATCCCTACCCCCCAGTGTATCTACCTCTCCCCCCAGCTTAGTGTCATCTGCAAACTTGCTGAGGTGCAATCCATTCCATCATCCAGATCATTAATGAAGGTGTTGAACAAAATCAGCCCCAGAACCGATCCCTGGGGCACTCCGCTTGATACTGCCTGCCTGCCTGCCAACTGCCAACTTGATACTGCCTGCCAACTAGACATCAAGCCATTGATCACTGTCCATTGAACCCGACAATCTATCCAGCTTTCTATCCACCTTATAGCCCATTCATCCAATCCATACTTTTTTAACTTGCTGGCAAGAATACTGTGGGAGAAATTATCAAAAGCTTTGCTGAAGTCAAGATATATCATGTCCACTACTTTCCCCATATGCACAGAGCCAGTTATCTCATCATAGAAGGCAATCAGGTGGTCAGGCATGACTTGCCCTTGGTGAATCCATGTTAACTGTTCCTGATTACCTTCCTCTCCTCCAAGTGATTCAAAATGGATTCCTTAAGTACCTGCTGCATGATTTTTCCAGGGACTGAGGTGAGGCTGACTGGTCTGTAGTTCCCCGAATTCTCCTTCTTCCCTTTCTAAAGATAGGCACTACATTTGCCTTTTTCCAATTGTCCAGGACCTCCCCCAATCACCACAAGTTTTCAAAGATAATGGCCAATGCTTCTGCAATCACATCAGCCAACTCTCTCAGCACCCTCGGATGCATTAGATCTGGACCCATGGACTTGTGCATGTCCAGCTTTTATAAATAGTCCTTTAACCTGTTCTTTAACCACTGAGAGCTGCTCACCTCCTCTCCATACTGTGCTGTCCAGTGCAGCTGTCTAGGAGCTGGCCTTGTCTGTGAAGACCGAGGCAAAAAAAGCATTGCATTCTTCAGCTTTTTCCACATCTCTCACTAGGTTGTCTCCTCAATTCATTAAGGGTCCCACACTTTTCCATACCTTCTTCTTGTTGCTCACATACCCGTAGAAACCCTTCTTGTTACTCTCACATCCCTTGCTAGCTGCAACTCCAGGTGTGATTTGGCCTTCCTGATTACACCAATGCATGCTCGAGCAATATTTTTATACTCCTCCCGAGTCATCTGTCCAAGTTTCCATTTCTTGTAAGCTTCCTTTTTATGTTTAAGCTCACCAAAGATTTCTCTGTTAAGCCAAGTTGGTTACTTGCCATATTTTCTATTCTTTCTGCACATCAAGATGGTTTGTTCCTGTGCCCTCAATAAGGCTTCTTTAAAATACAGCCAGCTCTCCTGAACTCCTTTCCCCCTCATATTAGCCTCCCAGGGGATCCTGCCCATTTGTTTCCTGAGGGAGTCAAAGTCTGCTTTTCTGAAGTCCAGGGTCCATAATCTGCTGCTCTCCTTTCTTCCTTTTGTCAGGATCCTGAACTTGACCATCTCATGGTCACTGCTGTCCAGGTTGCCACCCACTTGTACTTCCCCTACCAATTCTTCCCTGTTTGTGAGGAGCAGGTCAATCGGAGCACAGCCCCTAGTTGGTTTCTTCAGCACTTTCACCAGGAGTTGCCCCCAACACTCTCCAAAAACTTCCTAGATTGTCTGTGCACCGCTGTATTGCTCTCCCAGCAGATGTCAGGGTGATTGAAGTCCCCCATGAGAAACAGGGCCTGTGATCTGGAAACTTCTATTAATTGTCCAAAGAAAGCCTTGTCTACCTCCTCCTCCTGGTCTGGTGGTCCATAGCAGACGCCCACCACGACATCATCCTTGTTGCTTTCGCCTCTAAATTTAACCTAAAGATTCTCAACAGGCTCTCAACACATGTCCCATAGCATGTCTATTGTATTTGAGATTAAAACATGTGGTGAAATTGGGCATTTCTGAGACTTTAACTGGTCTTACATGGCTGGAAATTGACATAACTTGTGGGAACCCACAGTTATAAATATGAAAAAGAACTTGCTGTTTAAACCCTTTTCAAATTTTCTTTCCTAAACTTCTTTTTCCATTGCTAACCTAGCATCAAAGCAGGATGGGAAATCTCTTACTATCTCTAGTATCACATACTGCGTCATGGGACTCCCAGGCATTGTTCTCAGCTAGCTGTACTATGCAGTGTTTCTTTGTGATTTGATCACATTTATAATGTGAAAGTAGAAAAATGTTCAGACCAGTAACATATATACCGATGCTTTAATAAGGCCAATTTCACAAAGCTGAAACAGTTATCAGCTAAATCAGTTGGGAGGAAAATTTAATCAGGAAAATGGGAATGGTAATTGGGAATCATTTAAGAACACCTTACTAATTACCACAAAAACCACAATCCCAGAATTTAAGAAGAAGCCTGTGCTGGTTAAAATAACAACTTGGTTTAGAGGGGAAGTGAAGGCAGCTATTAAAAATAAAACAACAAATGGAAGAAAGGGTAAGCTGATAGTAAGGAATATAAATCAGAAATCTTAAATTGTATAAAATTGATAAAGGAAGCACAAGGAAAAACAAAAAGAACTCTCTGGCCAACAGACTTAAAGACAATAAGAAGGAGTTTTTAAAATCTATTAGGAGCAAAAGAACACTGACAATGGTATTGGTCCATTACTAGATGGAAATTGTTGAATTAACAATAATAATGCAGAAAAGGCAGACATGTTCAATAAATATTTCTGTTCTGGGGAAACAAACAGATGATATAGTCTCATTGTATGGTGATGATAACACTCTTTCCATTCCACTAGTATCGTTGGAGGATATTAAACAGAAGCTTCTGAAATTAGATATTTTAAATCAGCAGGTCCATATAACTCTCATCCAAGAGTTTTAAAAGAGCTGGCTGCGGAGCTCACTGGACCATTAATGTTGATGTTCCATAAGTCTTGAAGCACAAGGGAAGTTCCATAAAACTGGAAGAAAGAAAATGTGTCAATTTTTAAAAAAGAGAAAATAGGTAATTATAGGCGTGCCATCAATCCCAGGGAATACCTTACAGGGTAATCAGATTCAAAACATAGAGAATCCCTCTAGGCAAAACCATAAGTTACAAAAAGACTCAAAAACGGGAATATACATTCCATCCAGCACAGCTTATTTTACCAGCCATTAAACAAAAGGAAATCTAATGCATGTTCTAGCTAGATTACTTACTAATTTAACAGGAGTTGTAAGGTTGCATTCCTGGTCTGTTCCCGGCAAAAACATCACACAGACAGATGAACCCTTTGTTCCCCCCACCCCATCCAGATTTGAAAGTATCTTGTCCCCTCATTGGTCATTTTGGGTCAGGTGTCAGCGAGGTTATCTTAGCTTCTTAACCCTTTACAGGTGAAAGGGTTTTGCCTCTGGCCAGGAGGGATTTTATAGCACTGTATACAGAAAGGTGGTTACCCTTCCCTTTATATTTATGATAAGAGCGATTTGGATCACTTGGTAAACTGGGATCAATCAAACAATATGTGTTTTAATACAGCTCAATGTAAGTGTATACATCTAGAAACAAAGACTGTAGGCTATACTTGCAGGATGGGGGCTTCATCCTGTGAAGCACTGAATCTGAAAATAATTTGGGGGTCATAGAGGATAATCAGCTGAATATGAGTTTCTAATAGGACACACTAGCCAAAAGAGCTAATGTGATCCTGGGATGCATAAACAGGAGAATCTTGGGTAGGCATAGAGAGGTTATTTTACCACTACATTTGGCACTGGTGTGATCTCTGCTAGAATACTGTGTCTTTCAGCTTGGAAAAGAGGAGACTAAGGGGGGATATGATAGAAGTATATAAAATCATGAGTGGTGTGGAGAAAGTGAATAAGGAAAAGTTATTTACTTGTTCCCATAATATAAGAACTAGGGGCCACCAAATGAAATTAATGGGCAGCAGGTTTAAAAGAAAGAAAAAGAAGTTCTTCTTCACACAGTGCAGTGTCAACCTGTGGAACTCCTTGCCTGAGGAGGTTGTGAAGGCTAGGACTATAACAGGGTTTAAAAGAGAACTAGATAAATTCATGGAGGTTATGTCCATTAATGGCTATTAGCCTGGATGGGTAAGAAATGGTGTCCCTAGCCTCTGTTTGTCAGAGGGTGGAGACGGATGTCAGGAGAGAGATCACTTGATCATTACCTGTTAGATTCACTCCCTCTTGGGCACCTGGCATTGGCCACTGTCAGCAGACAGGATACTGGGCTGGATGGACCTTTGGTCTGACACAGTATGGACATTCTTATGTTCTTATGTCCATTTCTTGTGCCCACAATCCAAGAAGAATGTTTATAAAGTGGAGAGGGTTGAGAGAAAAATAATGAGAATGGCTGAAGGATCTGAAAATATGCCTTATAATGATAAACTACGTAAATTGAGCTCTTTGCGTCTAACAATAGGTTAAGGGGTGACTTGATTGCAGTCTATGAGTATCGCAAATAGACATATTTAATAATGGGCTCTCAATATTTATTATTCAAAAACAAAATCTCATGATTTTTAAGTCAATCTCAGGACTGGTTGGGGCCTGACTCATGGATTTTGAATGTGTGGGACTGGCAATACAGCAAACCAAGAATTAAAATGAATAAATAAAAACAAACTAAGTTAGATATTCTTTTTACCAGTAACAATAACTTTAGAAGTTCCCAAATGGAAACATATAGGGTCAGTTTGCAAATAACCAGTCAGGTTTAGATATTACTTTCAGTTCAGTTGCTAGTCTCCTTTTATGAGCAGACTAAGTCCTGGTATTATTAAAAATGCATAGCAATATGACATAAAAACAGTTCCTTAATGCTAGCATTTATGCAAAACTACTTAAACCATTCAAAATATTAATCTCCTTTCCCAGCTAGCAATTAATGCTGTGCAGTTGACAATATGCACCACTTCATACACTAGAAAATATCATTGTCCACATTGACCTACTGTACTTAATTACACAACAAAGCGCTCTGTTTCTCCAGAGTCACAGAAATATAGTATATAATATAGTATAACTGCTTAGGTAAGCTTAATTAGGCTCCAGTGCCTTCCTACTTTGAATAATTCCAATCCTTTATGCTAATTCAGAAAACTTGAAGCTCATGGCTCTGGTAAACAGCTACACATTTACCTTAGGCTTGGGAGGGCCACTTTGAAGAAAATACTATAATCCAAATTCTCAACCAAATTTGAACAGAATCCTTTTGTTGAGATCTGAACATCTTTTGTTAGATACAGCTCCCTCTTTCCCACCTGGTCCCTGCTGTGATAGGTCAATTTAGTTGCATGGCTGCAAGGGGAATGGCCTGGTATCTGACTTTATGCTCTTTCAGGAGCAGCTGGGAGACTTAAGTTCACCTCCTTTCTCTTAAAGGAGTATCTCCATCAAGCAGAATCTCCACCTAGTCATTTTGACCTCCCCCAATGGTCTGGTTACCATCTATTCATCATCCTTTCCCTCTCTTGTGTTTCTTTCCAATTCAATTCAATTGTCCTCTGGTGCAATTCATAGAACCTAGATATTGCCTCTTACCAGCATTGCTTTATCAAAATCGAGTCTCTTTTCTCATGTACCTCCCTGCCAGACCAGTGTATGGTGTTCTTGTTGCACCCACTGCTCACTTTTGACTTCTGAATGATATTTCTACTGGGCTGAGTGCAGAGTGATGGCAGATGATTATAGCTGGTTGACATTTCTCAATATTGATGAAAATAGCAAGAATATTTCAAGACACAAGGTGGGTGAGGTAATATCTTTTACTGGAATGAACTCACACAGAAAAATGATAAAAGACAAAACACTCTATCACCTGTGGGCAAACACTTCTCAGAAAACAATAACTCCATATCTGACCTCTCAGTCCTTGTCCTCAAAGGAAACCTGGGAGCTTAAATTCATAACTTTGCTAGACACTAAAAATCATGGTCTTAATAAAGACACTGGATGTATGGCTTATTACAACAATCTATAACCCACTACTCCTTCCCTTTTTTGTCCTATGATTGCAGAGATGTTAACAGCCCACTTCACCTTGAATAGTCTCTTAGAATGTGTGTTAACTACTTATTCTAAACAAACTTTTCCACCTCGTTTTTAGCTGTGACACTCTGAGGGCACATCTACACTACAAATTTGCACTGGTGCAGCTGTACTGATACAGCTGCACTCTGTAGTGTGTCTGGTGAAGACAGTCTAGGCCAATGTGAAAGCGCTGTCCCGTCGGCTTAATAATTCCACTTCCATGAGAGATGGCAGTTATGTTGGCAGGAGAAGCTCTCCCGCTGACATAGCACTATCTACACGGTATAACTACGTTGCTCAAGGGTGCGGATTTTTCACCCCCCTGGGCAAGGTAATTATACCAAAGTAAGTAGTGTATACCGAGCCTGAGTACCTTTCCCAGACTTGAAGAAGAGCTCTTATTCACCAACAGAATTTGGTCCACAACTTCACCCCTCTTGGACCACTGCAAACAAGAATATTTCAACACATTTTTTTAGTAAAAATATTTTGCAATTTTTTGTCCAGCTGTAAAAGTGACTGTGACTCCAGATATGACTTCAACAGACTCCAGACATTTGAATAGGAAACATCAGTTTCCAATATATGTTCAAATAAAACTTCAGGTTTTGAATCTCTGGAAGATGATCCATCCCTTCTTTCCTCACAAACTATTTTCCTGGTGGAACTATTTGTGGGCAGTCTCCATTAGGGGGTTCATAATCTAGCCCTTAATGTTTCCATTAATATTTAAAAGTCAGATTCATAGTCAAACTGAACAGTATCTTACTCCAGGAATATCACTGAAGTCAAGAGGAATTCATGCATTAGGCTACTACTCAATGTATTAAGGTGCCACTATTATGTAAGTATGTATCATGTATTACGGAACTATTTAATGTGAGTAAAGGTTATGGTATCCCAGTCTGGATCCCAGCAGAGCCTGATCCTGCTGCCTTTTCTCATATTGAATAGTACCTTAATTCTATGATAAGTCCCACTGAAATCAACTGGAGTACTCCTTTATTGAAATCTGAGGAAACACTTGATGGAAGAACGTATTTCTCAACATGAGTAATGGTGGCAGAATAGGTCCTATGGGAATTGCAGAGCTAAAGAATGGCACATTCAGTCAAAGTACTCCCTTTTCCGTTCCATGCCTTAAAGCGATGTCTTAAACCTGAAAACTAGACCAATTTTTAAAAATGAATTGTAAGTAGCTTCAGATACTGCACCTGTCCCATGATCCCTCTGCCAATTTGGGGAGTTTTTAAAGTGTTTTTCTCTCTTCTGTTTCTGTTTGAAAGACCCACACAGACAAGGGAAACTGAATATATTCAAAATGTTATCAAATGTGTCATGTAAACAAATTGAAAAAACAAAGAAAAAAACTATGTCTCTGATTATTTTTGATTATGGTAATCTTAGTGGTTAACTCTAACAATAGTAGGCAAAAAATTATCAGATTTTTTTTTAATCCCATTTGTTTGGAGACTTGACGTATCTTTCTACAATTGTGCCAGCAAAGGAAAAGCAGTTTAAGGCAACTGTGCACACTTTTTGGGTGGCAAAAGGGACTGCCAGATTTAGAAGTTAATACCCTCTGTTTATGAGAAGGCCAGAAACAAATAATTTCGGAATAGTTTCAATTACAATATTCTGCAAATTTCTCACCTAACAAAATAATCTCAGGCATATGAGGAGGAAAAACACCATTCCATGAGCCATTCTAACCCTAGTTATGCTGCATTTATTGGTGTGTATCTGTGGCTTGTTTGGGAATTTGTATTTGAATTAGCTTGCTTGCTCATTTCCACTTGAACCAAGTTCTGCTGTTCGGTTTCTGTATATACATGGGGGTTGCTATGTGGGATGAGCAGTGGGAAAAGAAATGGATAACCTCCAAATTGTACTAGTTAAATGATCAAATTTGTCAGTGATAGTTTAATACTAGTCTTGGCTTTAAGGCCACATCCTGCCCCGTTCCCACCAATTCTTTCCTGCCTTGGACCGTAACTGTGATCATTCATATATTCTTTAAAAAAATGCATTTAATCCGTTGTCATACAATATTTGGTTTCCGTGGTAAAAATGAAGCAGAAATTAAACCCCTGCCAGGTAGAATTAAGTAGGTTGCATCTAACCACTAGGAAGGGATACTGGGTAAGTTAGTCACATTGGATTTTAGCAATGTTTGTGCACCTAGACCTTAGCTCAGCAAAGTACTTAAGCACATAGGTAACTTTAAGGTTATGAGTAGTCCAAATGACTTCAATAGAATGACTCATATGCTTAAGGTTAGGCATGTTTTTCAGTATTTCGCTGGATAGGGGCCTTAAAAAGCAAAACTGGGTTACATTTTTAAAAGGATCCCCAATCTAACACCTAATTTTGTATCTTATAATTTTGTGTCTGCAATCCACTGTGGGAGGAGCATTGCAGGCATAGCTGATAGAAGCTAAACTTCTAACTACCTCATTAGCAAGCACAATTAGGTAAGGAGATGTGTAAATTTTGTTGTCATGAGTGCAAAGTCATGAGTATAAATTAAAGGCAGTTTTCAAACATCCGGCCTTTAAAATCTAAGGTAACTGTATCCGCAAAAAGAAAAGGAGTACTTGTGGTACCTTAGAGACTAACAGATTTATTTGAGCATAAGCTTTCGTGAGCTACAGCTCACTTCATCAGTTTTTCCACTGAATGCATCGATGAAGTGAGCTGTACCTCACAAAAGCTTATGCTCAAATAAATTTGTTAGTCTCTAAGGTGCCACAAGTACTCCTTTTCTTTTTGTTCAACCTTTGTCATCACGAAGATGCTGAACATGTTACTGCTGAAAACTAGATTGGTAACTATTCCCAATATAAAATAATTTATTTCACATTAGAAGTCAAATTAGAAAACAAATACTACACATTTTGCTTAAAAATATTATTTATGTGGAATTTGGAGGAGCTCAAGTTACAACTGCTATTTTCAAATACTTCAGCCAATACCTTTTATCAGCAGGAGTGACATGCAGTACTGATGTAGAAAATCTACAGATGTTATATAACCTTCCAGTTCAGATTGGACAAGATAACTTTGAAGGTTGCTAGTTCAAAGTACTTCTCTCTTTTTCTCTTTCTTTTTTCTCTCTGTTTCATACTCAATGGGACTCTGGCAAAAGTTCAGATGTTCATCTAGAAAAGCTTACCAATTTTTATTTCTCTATAAACCCATCTACTCTGCTGCCTATATTTTTATTAAACACAAACTATTCCCTACAACTCTCACCTCTCACCAGGAGCAAAATAGCCCATAGTATAACTCCTCCACAATGGAATAATTTAAAATCATGACTTATTCCATGGTCTATGCTACGGGAACTGTACATTATATTCTGTTATTTCTTCTACCCTTGACACAGAAATCAGGAGTTAAAGCTTTTAATTCCATATGATTTCACTGGGATGGTTTCCCTACACGTTATCTGTTTGTCTTAAATTTTAAGGCTATTTCATTCATGATCTGAAGTCTCTCCCCTGCCCTTCCTCCCCCAGGCTAGGTAAGAGCGCAAACAACAAGTCAGTTGTTTACCTAGGGTGTATATAATAAATAACATTTGAAAGATTCCACTCTGGCTAATGAATCTTCTGCCACAATAAATTCCCCATACAGAAACATAAAGAAACTAAATAAATCCACAGATTTACTAATCTACAATCGTGCATGTGTGCGTGTGTGTGTATTGTACATTTCCAGAGTGACATACGAGCATTTATCATCTTCAGAGTGTAGTGTTAACATATAAGGAGACCATTAAAGTCCCATCATTTAAGAATAACTGCCTCATGTGTCTACATAATGCTTCAAAGCTATTTTTGAGCCATTTAAGCTTTTTCAATTTGCACTAAATATCTACCAAGAGATTACATTTTAGAATTTAGAGCAATATTTAAAATGATATCCTCCACTCAATTTTAAATAAATTTTAGGGAAAAAAAGTTTTCATGACACACAGAGCACAATTTCCCCCCTCCGTCATCCAGAGAGCAAGTGGAGGCTTTAAAGTTTAAGTCCTGTGCTGTTAACTTTTGCAGTAGACACAACATGCAAGAAAATGAGAGCTATCACATGCTGGACACTACTGCTTACTTTAATGAGATGAAGATATATACATTACTGAATGAGACTGATGAGTTTTAAAGGCTTCCTTAGAGGAATATTGAGGGTTCTTTTTGCTATGGAATATTAAATCTAATATATAATCATAATTTATGGGCATATGGGGAAAATCCCTCTTTTGTGGGAGCTACCATATCTCCTGCCCTTTGTAGTCTGAGATGGCTGAGAGGGAAAGGGTGTTGTACAGTTACTGGGTCTCTAAAGAAGTTATTCTAATTGAGTGGGCCAGGCCTGGAGCAGGGTGCCTATAAAAGGAGCTAGGTCCCTGGGCATTGCTGCGTTGTAGGCAACTGGCCAGGGATAGTTTATCTACCTCCATCCACCTGATGTGGTCCCCCTGGTCTCATTGAGACAGAGTTGCCAGTCTGACACCTTGTACTTCATAGATTCCAAGGCCAGAAGGGAACACTGTAATCATCTAGTCTGACCTCATGTACAACACAGGTCACAGAACTTCCCCCAAAATAATTCCTAGAGCATATCTTTTTGAAAAACATCCATATCTTGATTTTAAAAATTGCCAGTGAATGAGAATCTATCACAACCCTTGGTAAATTATTTGAATGGGTAATTATCCTCACTGTTAAAAAATATTAAATAGCAAAGGGACAAGAACTTGTGTGACCCCACTGGCAAGAGACCCGTTTGCCAACACTTTGGAGGATAGAGCTAAAGCTTCAAAGATATTACGATAAATTGGAGAACTGGGCAAAAGACAACAAAATGAAATTCAACAAAAAAAAATGTAAAGTGCTTATATATGTAAGAAAAACCAAATGCTCACTACAGAATGGGGGATAACTGGCTTGGCAGCAGCACTGCTGAGAATGATCTGGGAATTGTGGTGGATCACAACCTCAACATGAGTCAACAGTGTGATGCTGTTGCAAAAAAAGGAAAGGCAATTTTAGGTTTCATTAATAGAGGCATAGCATGTAAGTCACAGGATGTGATCGTACCACTCTGCTCAGCACTGGTTAGGCCTCAGCTGGAGTACTGTGTTCAGTTTTGGTTACCAGTGTATAGAAACGATGTAGAGAAACTGGAAAGGATCCAGAGGCAAGTGACAAAGATGATCAAAGGAATGGAATGCAAGCCATATGAGCAAAGGCTGAAGGAACTGGGTATGTTTAGTTTGGAAAAGAGGAGATTAAGGTGGGGTCATGACAGTGGTCTTCAAATACTTTAAAGGCTGCCATAAAAAGATAAAAAAAAAAGTTGTTCTCTCTTGCCACAGAGGACAGGACAAGAGGCAATGGGTTCAAACTACAGCATAGCAGATTTAGATTAAATCTCAGGGAAAATTTCCTAACTGTAAGAACAGTAGGACAATGGAACAGACGCCTAGGGAGGTCATGAAAATTCCTTCACTGGAGATTTTCAAAAGGAGGCTGGACTGCCATCTGTCTTGGACACAACAAATCCTGCATCTTGGCAGGGAGTTAGACTAGATGACCCTTGCAGTCCCCATAGAACCCTATGGTTCTATGAATCTATGATTCTATGATGATTCCCTGTTTACAACTACATTTTGAGACCTATTAGTTAGCTGGCTTTTAATCCATTTAATGTGAGCCATGTTAACTTTATATCATTCTAGTTTTTTACTCAAAATGTCTTTCAGTATTAAGTCAAACGACTTACAGAAGTCTAAGTATATTACGTCAACACTGTTGCCTTCATCAACCAAACTTGTGGTCTCATCATAAAGAGATATCAAGTTAGTTTGACAGGATATATTTTCCATAAACAAATGTTGATTGCCATTAATTATATTATTCTCCTTTAACTCAAGTCCCATATCAGCAGCTCCATTATGTTGCCAGGATTGATATCAGACTGACAGGCATATACTTACCCAGTGTTATTTCATCTGACTGAATTTTTCCATCCTTCATTTCAGTGATGTAACACATCTCTCAGTACTTAGTACCTAGATTCTACTGGGCATGGACTATATCTTCATGTTTTGCACAGTGTCTCTGGCAACCACTATAATATAAACATTAAGTAATAAAAACCACATAGGAAGGACCTCTGCAGAAAATACGTTGTTTACACAGGCTGCTTATCTTAGATCATTTCTGTTAAATATTTACCATGGTAAAACAATTTGATGAACTTGGGAGTGGGCATTATATCATAACATATTAACTTCATAAGTAATGAAGATAATATGCCTATGAATTAAGTGGATTTTGTTGAGGGCTTAATTCCAGGCCACAGTTGTCTAAATGGTTATCTCCCAGGAACTTCCACACGGTAGCTATGGCTTAGGGGAAGTGCCATCAGAATTGGCTTTTGGCTCAATCCATGACAACTTTAAACTCAATTATTACCATTTAAAAATAGTTGCCATGGAAATGTAAAGTGGAATGTTTGGCCCATTTGAATCAGACAGATGGTGAACAGGTAGGCAGACAGAGGCACTGTCATGGTGTTTCCACCACCTTTCCCTGGTCAACTGTTATGCTAGCTGAAGTAAACTGCTGCATTTCAGCCAACTTTTTGCTGAACTGGTTGGCAAGAAATACAGCTGAAATACTGTTCTGCTGGCTTGCCTACACATATAGTAAATGATGGATTCTATTTTCATCTAAACAGTATAAATCCCTAAAAAACAAGAAATGGTGGTTGTTTTATTACACTTGCTAGTAGAGTGGAGAGAATATCTCACAAAGAATTATTCATATTATGAATTTAGCCTTTTCATGAAAATAGGTCCCAATTTCCTTGAATTTATTCCCTATTCATATTTGACTAATATCTTTGTCAATTTTTTATTCTGTGAATTGGTCGTGAATATTTACAACTCAAGCTCTGTTGCTTAGATTGGTCAGATAAGTCACATGGGACTGTCTTTTTTCCCCTGACAGGCTGAATACACAGACACTTCATCACAAATACTTCTGTGCAAACTGAGGGCCAGATTCGGCCACCCTTAAATGGAGTTGAGTAGCACCTAGCTCTAATAGTAGTTCCATTTAAAACATTGGTACTATGTGAGAAAAAAGGTGCTACTCATTGTGGGTAAGGGGGGCAGAATCTGGCCTTAAAGATTTAGGTCACAATCCACAGGACTGCTCTAATTTATGTCAGCTGCAGCCAGTCATCAGCAGCCACTAACCAGGGATTTGATGAAGCACCATGACATGCACCAGGCTTCCTACAATCCCTGACATTCCCCCTTACATAGAGGAGAGTGGGACAGATGTCATAGAGCCAATCGCATCAGCTTTGTACCAACTGAGGATTCCCCTGGAATAGGGGGGAATCCTGGGCTGCCCTATTAGGGGAGCTTTCTGGCTGATTTGCCTCTCTCTGCAGCATGGTGTTGCCAAGACGGGGGCCAAGGTTCCAGTCCTTGGTTTCCCTCCCAGCACATGTATCTTTGACATTCATTTTCCATGAACTTCTTTGCCAACTCAACTGCTCAAATGTCCAAGGAAAATAATCACATACAAAAAGCATGAACATGCCAAGCAAATTCCTTTAAAAATTCACACAAATATTTATGGATTTTTTCCATCCAGCTCTGCACACCTGATAACAATACAAGATTATGAAAAGAGCCACGGAAAACAGAAGCAAAAATATCAGTTAAAATGTGGGCTAGTGGGTGGAGTCTTAGCCGGAGCAAATATACTAAGTGGTAGATAGGTAGATGCAGAGGATGCAGATAACATGCATAGATTTGTTAAAGGAAGGGAGGAGAATGAAAGCAGTGATGCAGGGTCAAGGCCACAACGCTTTCACAGGAGTCTAAGAAAGGCAGTACATTCAAATGCAAACCTTTCTGTCTTTTTAGTTGCCACATCAGATTTGGCATCTGCTGCCTATAACTCTCATAGATGCCTGAAGAATTCTTAGATACTGTAAAACCAAATACATTATGGTGTTGCCTTCAAGCTTTATTATGTTTTCCAATCATTTTCTAATTTCCCGATAAACGAGCCTGTCGAAAACACTTTATAGCAGATAGTATAATAATTGGGCATTGAACATCTGTTTCAAATTTTTTCTGGATAACTAGTGGATTGGATATCCACAAAAATGTAATTTATTACCACCAGTGGATACTTTTCTGCAGTTAATAATTGCTATCTGGTAAAGCAAGTGAAAATGATTTACTTTTTTACTGTTAAAAACTGACTGAGAATAATATAAAATTCATAGACTCCGAAGTTTCTTAGGACGCTTGGTATGACAGACATTGAAGATATAAAACAGAACAACTTTTTTCCTCTCTCACTTGCCATTTCTGAGTAAGCCATATTTTCCACTTTATTTCAATATACTATGACCTGACAACTTGACAATTTGTCTACCACACAAAAATATGGAGGTTGATCATGCAAATTCATCCCACCTTTCATGAAATTCATCAAGGTGCTGCATATTAAATCTAAATCATTTTATGCATCTTCAGTTCAGATCTGATGCATATAGCACGGAAGCCACAGTGTGTTGCAGACGCATCACTGCAGCTTTTGCAATGTCTCAGATTATATCAACTACATATTTCCCCCATTTGGAAATGGATTATACATTGTACAATGTAATGCATGGTGTTCAAATTGACTATCTCAGATTTGCTTCAGATAGTATGAAATCTCTTCCAAAATGCATGTTAAACAGAAAGCCGAAAAAACACACAGACGCACGCACATGTACGTCACAGGGAGCTTATACAACTGCTAATCTAAATAAGCTCAGTGCTTCGAAGGCTCAGATCCATTTGAGAAATGTTCTCTCTAAAGGATCTGAAAATAAAAATGTCTGCATGCTGGAAACACGTTTTAATTTAAAATGCTTAAAAATATAAGTAGCAATCATTTTATTTTTCTGTGTGATACAATTATGGAACAACAAGGAGGAACATTTCTGAAATATATTTTACAAGTAGCTTGTTTCAGCTTGGATATTAGCTTGATTTACCATCTGCAGAATTACCAATAACATGATGCATTTATTACCCGTAAAAGCTATTAGCAGGTCATTTTGTTCAGTTCATCATATGTGTCTTGAGACACAATCTGGCGTCTAACAGATTTTCATACATTGATGTCACAGAGAATCAGACTGTTCTTTAATTGATTGTTTCTTTCTAGACTACTTTGATTAAAACAGGTTGTGCTATTTGCTTTTAGTTCTACATTTCTCTACTTTAAATATGTGCCCAGGAAAGGCAGAAATGATTCTAATTTCTCTGGATTTGTCTAATTCAATGTGTATGCGATAATCCTTGTAATCAAGCTGTTTAAAAAAACGTTCCAGTTATTCTAAATCCATTACTCCCACCCCAATTAATACAATCTACACAATGTTTTAAAAGCTATTCATCTTTCCAGGCCAAGGTGTATGAGGATTGTTAGATCTTAAGCCTTAGAGACATCAGTGCATACAGAGGAATAGTATCTGAGGAAGCATGAAGCACTCATTGAAAGTGTTATTTTCTTTAATTTTCCCAAGATCAGACTTATAAAACTGGATTATAGTGGTAGTAGAAGAGGGAACTGTGTTATATAAAAATAGAGAAACAATGTAAACATGGACTTTTCACTTGGTGCTTCCTTTGAAAATATGGCCTCACCTGGCCACACAGAGGCCAGTTCCATGCTCCAGCTGGGGTCTGTGGTCGATGAAACACCAACACCATTGTTTTTACTGATGTTTAATCCAACAAGAACCAGCAAGCAGGGGTGGGGCTGTATGTGGCAGGACCTAAAAATGAAAAAAGAATATTTGGAAGTGTATTAGATGAGGAATGAGCTTCTGCTGATTTGTAACACTCAGCATGTCATTCTAATTGAGGTGAAGGTTGTGGGTTTTTAAAATTATTTTGGGCAAGACTCTCAAGCTGGTATAAATTGGCATTACTCAACTGAAGTCAATGCAGTACAGTAACTCCTTGCTTAACATTGTAGTTATGTTCCTGAAAAATGAGACTTTAAGCAAAACGATGTTAAGCGAATCTAATTTCCCCATAAGAATTAATGTGAATGTGGGGGTTAGGTTCCAGGGAAATTTTTTTCACAGCAATGATGATTGTGAAGCTTGGTTGAGGTGGTTAAGTTAGAGGGTGGAAGAGGGTGGGATATTTCCCAGGGAATGCCTTACTGCTAAATGATGAACTAGCATTTGGCTGAGCCCTCCAAGGTAAACACATTGTTGTTAATGTAGCCTCACACTCTGCAAGGGGGCCAAATGGAGGGAGGGGAGACAGCATGGCGGACAGAGACACACACCCTGTGTGTGTGTGTGTGAGAGAGGTGCACACTGCCCCTTTAAGTATGCTGACACCATTTTAAGAACTTTGTCTTTAAAAAGATGAGGAAGTTGAGATAGCAGCTGCGGCCAGCAAGCTCCCTCTGCCCTGAGCCCTGTCCTGTCCCCATCCTGCTCTATATGGAGAAGCGGTAAGTGGGGGCAGGAGTAGGGGGGAGGGGGACACCCTGGACACCCTGACATTAATCCCCCTCTTCCCCTCCTCCCCTGAACAGCAAGCAGGAGGCTCCCAGGAGCAGCTCCAAGGCAGCGGGCAGGACCAGCACATGGCAATGGGGGAAGGGACAGATGCGCTGCCAGCAATTGATAGCTTGCTGGGCGACTGCCGCACAGGGAACTTAGGGGAGCGGGGAGCTGATGGGGAGAGGCGGGGGGCGGCTGCCGGCCCACCCTGGTTCCAAGCCCCCACCAGCTAGCTCCACTGGGCTGCTCTTCCTGCAAGCAGTGGTCAAAGCAGGCGGCTGCCAAACAATGTTATAAGGGAGCAGTGCACAACTTTAAATGAGCATCTTCCCTAATTGATCAGCAACGTAACAAAACAACGTTAACTGGGACAACTTTAAGTGAGGAGTTACTGTATGTCAATTTAAATCACCTGAGGATCTGACCCTTTATCTTTTACTCCATCATTGATTTATGCTTTTGGGGTGAAATCCATGAAACACCATTCAAGGGCATGGTAAAGCTTAAGTGGTGCACAGGGCTTTGCATTGTCCTACTGCACAAGGTGTAGTTCATCCTGCATGACTAAGAGTAATTTTTTGTTTTCTTCTTAATGTTTAATTTTGTTGGCAATAGATATTTTCCATCTTTAGTACCAATCTTGCAAATTTACACATGTGGATAATCCCACTGCGTTCAATAGGACTGATGATGTGTATAGAGTTAAGCACATGCTTATGTGTTTGCAGGATTGTGGCCTTACACTGTGACTTACATTTGTTATTACATTGTAGCATTATTGTTGAATTCTTTATCAGCTTCATAACTAAAAGATGAACACATAGAAAAGATATGGAAATACTTGAAAGTTTGCCATATTGGCTTCTTTGGCTAGTTGTAATATTAAAGAAATTATTGACTGGGATGTGAAGTATATTTTCCTAAGTTCCTCATGACACACTGCATACCATATGTCTATACACACTTCTTTGGATCCACAGTCATCCACTACATTATCTGAGACTGCACTAAATACATTACAAAAAAAGACAAGAGTACCAATGGGTGGTGAAGCACTAGTTCACTGACTGGTAATTGCAGACTTGCACCATGATGACCTGAGATTTTCCTGACTTTTGTAAGATGATGTGTATTATCACCTGCAACAATTACCTGAAGTTTCAATTCCTTGACCTTTACAGTAAAGGTTATGGCGATATTATGGGACAACTCTGCATGTGTCTTGGATCATCACTGTGTAAATACCAGATATTATAAACTCTTCATATTTGCTGTGTTATCTGTGGTTGTGTATCCATTGCATTTTCAGATTTATGAGAGATGCATATTTAAACAGGAGACTCAACAGTGTTGAGCCTGGAAGTTTCCTTGACTTCAGTTAAGGAGATTGACAATTAGCCACAGTGATGAAAGGAGAAATTCAAAAGGCAAGGACCCCGGAGCAAGACCCCTAAATCCTCCTCCCTTTCACTTCCTGAGGTGACACTGGACAATCACACCAGTTTTGCTAAGTTAGCACCTCAGTAGCGAGAGAAGAAGAGGGAGGTTTTCTGAAATGACTTAACTATGTGAATAAAATACAAAATGGCTACAGGTAATATGCTTGTGCAAGTAGAAGGGCAAGTAGTGCCCATTTTTCCAGTTTGCTCGCATGTAACCATATTGTTAGTGACATTACAGTAGAGACGAGCACCCCACAAACACAACTGGAGGCTCAATGTGCTAGAACTGTACATGTACATAGTAAGATACAGTCCATGTCCCAAAATGCTGATAATCTAAAAAGACAAGATAGACAATGGGTGAAAGGGGAAATAGGCAGAAAGAAATTAAGTGACTTGCCCCTGGTCACCGAGCACATCAGGGAGGGATCCAGGAACAGCAGCTTGGTACCCTGAGTCCCAGCCCAGTATCTTATCCACTGGATATGTTCTGATATTGAGAACTTCAGCTCAGCATGGCATGCTCTCTTTTGTTTATATGTTAAGGCTTTATAAGTTATAATATGAGCTGTTTCTTTTAAAAAGTGCTAAGAACGTTGAGGCATAGGATTTTATTGACTTCTTGTCCTTCCCACGACTCTTTTCCCACTATCCCCTGTCTTCTTTACATGTGTTAATAAATGGAGATGTTACTGTAGAAAGTTGATCAATAAATATAGCCACACTCTTTTTCTTTCAATATGAGGGAAAAATATCCAGCTCAAACTTTTTTTTTTGTATTCAGTATATTAAAGATGGGCCTCTTGGCTTATAGTAATTTCACATTAGAAATTGTATAATATTCTCATATCCATTCTCTTTACTTTCAAAGCTAACCAAATTTTCTTGACATCTGTTTTAAACCTCTTTCTGGGAATCATTCTGCATAAGAATTTGAATATACTCTGCAACACACAAATGATGAAAACAAATACAGATGATTGTCAAATTTTTGTTTTTCCCACCTTTTATTTATAAGGTGAATACCCAACAGGAAAAAGTAATGGTGTTTGCACCTTTCATTAAGAAGGATGCGAAAATGTTTGATATGACTATGGAGGATGAAGAGATCACTTCACCTACCACTGAAATTCAGCCATCTCTGATGCAGAACCCATCGGTCAGTCTGCACAAACACATCCTACAGTAATCTTTTATAAGGGAATATTAAGAGTAACTTACCCTCTTGAAACTATACAGAAAAACGTAGCTAAGCAGCATGTAATTACAAGAGTTGGAAAGTGGCCAGGACACTGAGAATAACACCTCATTCTCCTGCAAAAAAGTATCATAGGTCTTCAATGATCACACATTGTCTTATGTCAGAGCTGAAACGTGGACCCTGAGCGTATATTTGCTGAAGTTTTGACTCAGCACAGACTCAGAGGAAAGAGTGCCACCTACTGAAAAGCATATATTGATACATAACTTACTCTCCCCGAGTTTACACATTCTCCCTCACATCTCCTCAACAAGAAAAACAAAAAACAAATCAGTAAGTAAAGTATGTTTGTGGAATTGCAAAAAATTTGTGAATCTTCCTGGATGGCAATAAAATTGTACTTAGAATCATACTGAAGCTCTGTTCATGTATTCAACAAACCTGTAGGGTGTTGATGAACAGTGTAGGTCATGTCCTTATCCACCTTGCAATGGAGTCCTACTGGTCTACAATAGGAAATATGTTGACATGTATTGGACAAAGAAACCACAGTCAAATTTATTGTACCAAAGTGAGGGCTGCCAGAAAGTGAAATCTTTGAGGAAGGGGGAGAAAAAAGATAAGACAACTGGATGAGGGTTTGCATGAACTTAAAAGATGCTAGGAGAACTCCTCTAAAGCAAGTGATTACATTACTTTCCAAAGCTAGATACAGAGTGAGTTACGGCTCTTCATCTCTAGCAATATGAGTTTTCATATTGAAATTTGAGTTTGTTTCATTCTATACTGCTGTTAATGTGTCCCAATATTTTCACATCACGCTGCATTTTGGCATAATTCAGCCTATAGGTAGGTTCAGGGCTGCAACAGCAGCGATGTGTCATACAGGATTAAAGCGCATAGGCACAAAAGCATGGGGAAGCTTGTTGAGTGTTATCCAGAGGAATTCTTGGCGGAAGTCAATGGTATTAGGCTGCAGTTTTATGAACACAAAGTTTATTCATCATATATTTAAGAAATATTTTTTAAGAATTTGACTGCTTTGAGAATACGGCTCTTTGCTTTTGACATACAAAGCAAAATGGGACATTTCCCCCTTCATGGTCCATAGCAATGCATAGTGGAGAGGAACAAGTTAGTTGCATAACGCAGTGTGGGAGAACAGATTCAGAACAATCCAATCATGCTGATATACCTGATGCTGGCACTTCTGATTCACTTAAAGCTGCAGCCCTCTCATCCTTTGCTATCAGTGCCACTGCGCACACTCAGGCAATGGGTCAAGGGGCATACTCTGGATCTTCACATAAGGAAAAAAATGTCATTCTTCAAAGGACTGCACTACTGGAACAGAAGGTAACCCAAGCAGGTGCTCTATACTTCATATACTTGAGGGGTGATCCAAAAAGCCCACCATACCCAAATTTGTATTGGGTCCGGATCAACCCAAGTGGAAAAATATATTTCCATAAAGTGCATGACATACATCTGAAACATTCAAATACACTGTTAGACAGGTTTGGAACTGTTCAAGGAAGAGTACAAGCACTGCAGTGAGATTTTGAGGCAGATCAAAGTTGGACCACTTATTTCCTTTAAATTAGCTATCAATTCACCAGGTTAGTGCAAAAGTTAGGATAAATTTAGTAATCTACAGTTATATCTAAATCTAAGGGATTAAATTTAAGGGAAAAGACATAAAAAACATGGATATTATATTTGTATAAAAAAATTTTAAAAAAACCAAAATACTGTAAACTCACTGTTCACTTATTTGCATTATGATAAGAGACTTAGATAATCTGAGTCTTTCCCCTTCTTGATGACTGGATCTTTTGGTGTTCTTGGACTTATATTTGGGAAAAATATGGTATTGGAGAAAACGGTAAGGACAATTCATCCAATGAGTATATTACCATGTAATACTACTAAGATCAAAGTCAGTTTGGGTTTCAGTCATGTACTCCAAGCAAGTCATACCAAGTAGACACCAGCTAGTCTGACTCATATGGCCAACGTTTTTGTTATTTTTCCCGTGTACCAGAGAAATCACTGTTTGTTGCTTAAGTGTTCTAATCACAGTTCTTCTGGACTCCCCTCCTTGCACCCTTGCTAGAAAAGGTAGGGTACTGTTCACCAGACCTTGTTCAAGCAAACTCCCATGAAACTCGAACAGAGTTTTCCCTAAACAGCAATCAAATTGGCTGACTAGACACCAGTCTCATCACTGTGTTCCAGTGTCATGCTGACACAACTTGACGTTTCCTTGAAATTTACAATATACAAAAGTTGAGTTTTAGATTAAGTTGCAATTTAGTTAAGTAAAGAAACCAAATAATTAACACTAGCCATGAACTAGGTAACCTGAATTATATTGGATTGTATTCAGCAAGTTTCAACCTGACTGTTTATTAGTTTTCACAGTTACACATGAAATGTATTTGAACCCTCACGTGACACAAAAAGCTATGCAGTTGCCTTTAGAATGTTTATAGGAACAGTGTCAAACTTTTTTTCACCATACAAACTTAACCGATATATTTTTAAATGCCTGAAAAAATCAGTCTTCTGATTCAAAAGGACAGATTTGATTTTTACTTTCTAGTGCATACACTGATCATACTTGCTCCACCAGGGCCTGCTGCTCACTGTCCAGCAGTGCAATAACAAAGCCTCTGAAAGTATAAGGAAGTGTGTGGTGACACCCTCCAAAGCAAGGTGAATTGGAAATGATGTATGTTAGAGAAAAGCAATAGGAGAAAAAATCCCCCTGCATGTAGTTTGCCTCTATTACTGCAGTTTAAAAGAAATGCTGTGTCAGTGTTTTTGATGCATCCAGGGACTGAATGTAAACAACATGGTACAACTCTAGAAACTGCCATCATAAAATATTTTAAGAGGCAGAGTAGAGTAAAATAAAATAAAAATGTCTTTTTATGTGATATCTCAGAGTAATTCAGGATTTATGGTACCTTAACCTTTAGAATCCAAAATATTAAGCTATGTTTCTTAGAGATAATAACTCGGTTGTCCCTCACTTATGTGTCTTAGATAAAAGCCTACTGCCACAGAATCCATGAATGCTCAAATACCCTTGCGGGCCTTTAGTAGTAAATCTTATGGAATAGCTTATGGCCAATGTAATGGCCCACAGTAGCCTGCGAATATCATGAATTCTAATAATACTTACATCAGTAGAAACATGAAGTAATGTCTCCATTGTAATTAAATGATGTATTTAGAGCAGTGCACTAAATGGTCCCCTAGTGTGTTGGTGATATATTCTAATAGTCTTCTCTTTACAGCCCCACACGGTAATATTCATGCTTTATTCTGGAGGGCTTTGCTTCTTACTGAACATTTGAATTGCAACATTAAGTGGTAAAGTGGATTACAGCAGACCTCCATGAATATGGATTCTGATCAAGATACTAAGTGCTTAAAAAAATAAAATGTTACTATTTAAATAGAATGATTACCAAAACATTTTGATATGGAGGAATGGTGTGGGTTCTTTCATCTTTTTACACATCCTGGATACAGCTCAAATTTGCTGCAATGAAAAATTGAACCAGAGAAAGCATCTGAGCTTAATTCACCCACCTAATTTCCACTGCAATTATGGAATTTAATTTTGGCTATTTGAGGCATAAATTCATTTTGATAATTACATGACTACCTCATTTTAAATGTAATACCAACAAAATTCAGGCTACGGTACATGTCAGCTCACAAGTTGACTGCTGATCAAAAGTGTTTCAGATTTATAAAGAGTATCTGCTGCTTCAGAGACAGGAAATGTTCTATTTTCTGCTGATTAGGAGCAACAAAAATGTTCATTCATGTATATCTAATCTTTATTTTCCCAGTAAATCAGCCAATAATATACCAGCTGGAGGCACTAAGGGCCTGAGGCAAAGCAAAGGGCACTTCAATATATCTAGTCATTGCCAGAACTTGTGGAATACTCGGACGCATATTACTGTGTATGTACTGATAGCTGACATCTCAATAAGGGGCAATGTTTTATATTATTTTTTTTAAAGAAAAGCAGTTTTTAGATTTTATTTGGAAAAAATCAGAGTAATGTCAATAAGAAGAGTTTTATTATAATGATTCATTCATTCAACCTATCTTTGTTATTCCAATAATTGCTTGTGAAATAATGTTTTCTAGTGGTACTCATACTAAACAAGCAATTTTCAGAACACTGCTTAAAATAAATTTTCTGGGAATTCATGCATATGACATGGATTTCCATGTGATTAAGCATTAGTTAGCCATTCACAATGTTGCTTTTCTCTATTTAACTATGACAATGTTTTTCATTACATGGTGCCTTCTGCAATATCCAGTATTTATATGGTATTTATGTGGCACATATTTGTTTGTGTGTGTTGCTCAAAACTAGTAACCAGTTAGCACAACAGCAATTTTCATTCCGTGAGTTTTACAAACGAAGGGGCTCTTTACTTACAGAGATCTACAGAAGACGATCTTGGCTTTGCATGTGGAAGAATTATTCAGTCATTCAATAGAAAATGTCTCTGGACTGCCAAGCCATTTTCGGTTGGTGCTGCTGGAGCCTTCCTTTGAGAGCATGTTAATGAGCCTCTTCACTCTGGTGGATTGTTATATCCTGACTCCAAGGGCCAAAAATTGACCCTACACACCCATAGCACAAACAGATAATCCAGCCAGGCCTACGCTAGTGCAAGTTGAGTACTGCACCTATTGTTTATTGGAAATGTAGTAACCTTCTTTAGAAAACAACTAACCTGATTTCCCATAGGCAAACTCATTCAGAAAAACTACCAACCTACCTCCCTAAGCCCCCAACTATTGCCTGTTTCTAGAACCAAACAATTTTTATGGTACTGAAAAGTTCCAATAGCGTTCATACTAATTTTCAGGCAACTTCACACTTGCAAGTTCTGGCCAAAACCTGAAGTGCCAAAATACCATGAGAAAAAAATGTTCTCACAGTACTTCCAGCCTGACCAAAAGTGAGCAATAGCCGAAATCTTGAAAATGGTTTTTTCCTGTTAGGTTTCCAGTCCAATTTTACAGACTTAAAAGATTTGGAGGAAATGCAGTACTTTACCTCCTTAACACAGATTACTGTGAGCACTATTACCTCAATACTACAGCATCATAGGGTGGCACTGGCCCTTTAAGAGGGAAGAGACCAATGCATCTGTGATTCATCAGTGGACCTTCAATTGCCTAAAAGAAGGCATCTGGGCCCCTAGAGGGAAGAGAGACCTGATTAGTCAGAGCTGCATGAGTCAGTCAGGAAAAGGGGCAGGTGAGAGTTACATTGGAGTGAGACTAAAGGGCAAACAAGAGCTGCCGGAGACCAGAAGGTAGGAGGAGGTCTCTGCAGGATGCTGTAGGTGGTTGCTGGGGAAAGGCTGAACGAAGTGGACCAGCAAGTGGAGTTTGCTGCTTGACCTCCCCAAGACAGAGATCCATGGCTGGAGAACTTGAGGGCCAGAGAACCAGAGAGAGTTGCCTGTTGAATTCTAAGATGGGGAGTCAAAGCTGAGGGACTGAGAGGCCTGGATGCAGAGGGACAGCAGAGGGGCTTACAGCTGGACCCAGGGGAACAGTGAGAGATACTTCCCTAGTGAGGATGACCTCCCAGCAGAGAGGCTTTGGGGGGCAAGGTTCTGCTGGAAAGAGTGGTGTTCTACTCTATCTGGAAGGGATGGGATGGCTATGTGGCAGAGGGTAAGAAGTGGACTGAAAAGGAATCTGGGTGTGGCAGAAGACACTAGAGTATGGTATGGAAGACCTCCAGTAGAGAGGTGGTTTCACCTTGGATTATCACTACACCACATATTTAGCATAAGGCCACTGTGGGAAACCAGTGATCCCAGGTGGGAGATGGAAAAGAATTGGTTTATTTTGGACTTTTCTTATTTTGGTTTTCATAGAAGACTCCAGGAAGACAGAGCAGGGAGTGGTCAGTCTGGTCTAAGTGTATAATTGTATTTTGGGACAGTATACTAAGGAGGGGTGATTTAGTTTGGCTGGAGAATCAGACACTGACAAGTGAAAGACTGTCTAAATTCCTCTGGATCAAGAGGGAAGCAAAGAAACCAAGGAAAATACTTCAGGAAAAACTGAGAAAAGTAGAATTGGGTGGAGAAGCAGGAAGGATTGAGGTTCATATCTGAAGCTTACTTTCTTTTTGAGAATCCAAGGTCCTGTTTGAAAATGGGCAATCCTATTATATTAGTGTGGAGGATTTACAAGGTGCTAAATACCCTGGCCCCAGGTTAACTCAGAGACTGCTTCACACTGGGGTCTTGATTGCCATTGATCACTCCATTCCTATGGTTCAATAGAGTTATCCAACAGAATTATCTCCTGCTAGGGTGAAGCTTATCTGTCTGGAAACAGGGCCTTCTAGGGAGCAGGTTCAAGACTATGGAACTCTATCCCTACAAGAATTAAGAACTACTTCAAATCTCACCATATCACATTCAAAATGCAAAGCACACATAAAACATCTTCTTAATAAAATAATATTACAGAATTAAAATAGAATAAGATAACCATCAGATAAGCATTGGGACCTCTCAGTTATTTCCAAACTAAACCGTGAATATTTTTAAGTTCACTCATCCCTAATTTCCTTTTAGTTGGTAATTATAACTAGAACCAATTATTACAGTAAATAAAGAGGAAAGAAGAACCCATGTATTCATTAAAATTTGAAAAAAAACAGAAATGTCTGTGTGATGACCTACAAACCCTACCTGATCAGCTGGCCACACAATATGATTAGGTAAGTCTTAGCAACAAAGATTAAATTAAATCTGCTGTTCACAGCCTTTTATTTCTCCTGTCTAAAGTTTACCACAATAAATTTGTTTCCTGAATTTCTATATAATACTGAAATGTACTTTCAAGGCAGTACTGAGAGTCCCTATTCCCACTTTTGCACGTCACCACTGTTAGTCCCAATAATTCAATTTCCATCACTTAAGAGAAAAATTTTAAAATATAAAATGTATTTACAGTCTAACACTAGTAAGGTACCGTATACAAATATAAAAATCAGGAAAAGAAAAACTGAATCAGGTTTGAAAGTATCTAAGGTATCAGGCGAACCAACACAATACTTAAGTACAAGAAAACCAATACTATAACCAATAAACACTCTAAAGTCAGAAAAGAAGTCTCTTTAACACCAATCTCTGGCTTGAGAAGTAAAGAGGCTAATAAAAACCCCAACCTGCAGTCTAACTTGCTAATCATTCTGTGGGTAGGACAACTGTGCCTTCAAACTTAGAATTCCTTGCTCCATACACACCTGGGACTATGCTCCCATCACCAAGCAGGAAAACTAATCAGATGTTTCTCCAGCATAACACTTACTGGCACATGCTCATTAAAACTTTATATTCATCTCCTCTTTATATTAATAATATGTAACAATACTGTGTATTTGTTTTTAATGTTTTTTCCTTACATTAGATAATTACAATTTGTATATATGTAGCCTGGTCTTAAAACACTTTTCAAAGATTATGGATGGAAATTGGGATCTAACTATCTGTTTGGACTTGCAGTTATCAGATTGATTTAAAAATACAAATGTTACACTATATTAGTGGAAACCTCATCCATTGCTGTGGGGCAATCTAGGGCATATGAGGACTAAGTGTGTGGAGCAGTTTCTGCTTCTGTAGCTAGACTATTTCCTGGCTCAGTTTTGCAGGATGTAGTAAAGCTACTATCACCCAAGAGACCCTTTCATGGACTGTGGGATATGCAGGCCTACTTGGCAGTTCCAATGATCTGATCACCAAAATGGGAGGGGAACAGAGCAAGGGCACTGTTGACCCCAGATGACATCTACAAGTATGGTATGGGGTGCGTGAGATAGTGAAGGAAGATCCTGAGGTTTGCTGATAGGTGTGTATCCTGAAGCTTTTCCCATGTCAGAGGCCCAGTTCTCTTAGAAATTTCCATGAAGCTGGGCTAGCAATGTGCAAACTTCTAAAAGTGTTGCTTTCGTTATGAAACATAAAATTACTTACTTTTTCAAGATGGCAGCTTTCTGTCTGGTTGATATTCTAGTTTTGATCACCATTTATATTAAGCTTCCATTTAAAAACAGTTTATATATGATTAATAGATATAATGAGCATATTACAGCCATAGGTAGTATGTGTTCCAGATGGTTATAAGCTTAACACCTCAGGAGGTTATGGGTATAATCCATGCTTATATGCCACCTATTGACCAGTTATATTCTATAACAATGTATAACTACTGATTGACCATTTATTTAAGTATGTATTAATCTTTATTTACCGTTTATACACTATTAATAAGTGTAGCCCTAATATAAAGTATTATTTAATGTTCATTATATGTATGATACTTAAAACACAGAATATCTTTAGTGATTTATTCTTTTGTAATTAGATTATTTTTGTAATGCATACTGATGTTATTCATAGCATTATTTCTAGAGCTATTCACCAGAAGACCTCCAAACACTTCATAAAGAAAGGTAACTAGCCACAGCGGCGTTTTTACATATGAAGAAGTAGAAGTGCAGTGACGTTGTTTTATAAATCTAAGGTCACACAACAATTCAATGAATGGCACAGCAGGAAATAGAATCCAGATATACTGATGCACATTTTCATGTCCTGTCCACTGGAATACACAGCTCCCCATATCACAGTACAGTTAGTCCACCTTTAAAAAGAGACCCTACTGTGCCTATCTACCTACCTCAGAGCTTATTTAACAAAACCTACTGCTTTCCAGTTTGAGAAGGATTTGTTGCTATAAGAAAATTCAAGAAGTCTGCAATGATGAAAATAACAGAATAAAGACAGACAGAATAAGGGGAAAGAAAAAAGAAACAAAATCATCTCTTGCTGTTATGACTTCTGGCTCCTGGGCCTCTGTTCCTCGGAGGGTATTACTGACCCAGAGGCAATTAAATAAAATGGCCCAGAAATGGCCCAGCAACATTGGGAAAGGTGTTTCATAGTCCTGCTGCCACTTCAGGATAGCGGAGAGTATCCCAGATGTGCATGCTTGCTTAAAGTACTGTAAACAAACTATTTCTCTTTTTTTCTTATCTTTTAGAGCGTTCATATAAAATTACAACATTTTGGAGCTAGACTGCTGTGGTTTGGCCTACACAGTATGCAGGAGCCCAAGGGGAGTAAGGCCACCTCATTACACGCCTGGATCTAGCCTATCAAGAGTATGCAGGCACTGTGTGCCTGCTACGCCTCATCCCCAGCAAATGGACAGGCACAATTTCTTCCTGGAGCTGTTCCTGAGATGTCAAGGCTAAGCACTACCTCTTATAGAGCACAGATTATATGTACTCTAACCAGACCTTTGGCGTTCTGCAGAATGTTGTTGGAAGACCTGTATCTATCTATCTATACACACTATGACAAGGAATGCTGGAGATATATTTAGCTACTTTTTTCACATCATTTTTACTTTTCCACATTTGCAGTTTCCCTAAAGCACGCCTGAGAAGCCTAGCAAATAGAAAAGAACAAGAAAGTGTGCTCCTAATTCTGAACTACAGTAAGAGAAGACGTATAGATGCCATAGGGTGACCGGATAGCAAGTGTAAAAAATCAGGACAGGGGTGGGGGGTAATAGGAGCCTATATAAGGAAAAGCCCCCAAAATCGAGACTGTCCCTATAAAATCAGGACATCTGGTCACCCTAAGATGCCTGTGTTACACATTCTTTTTACTCTGTTGTTTTACTGGCTAAGAGTTCTGTGTTTTACCTCACCGGATCATGTGATTTTGCATTCACCCATTACTCACAGATCAATAGTTGTAAAACAAACCACAGAGGTGAAAGTGGTCTGGTATGGCATACCGGTATGCGGTATGCAGTGGTTGGAGTCCCAGGCCCTTTAAATCGCCACCAGAGCCCTGAGCGGCACGGACTGGGCAGCATGGAAGGGCTGGCTGGGGGAAGCCGACCCCAGCCCCACCCCTTCTGCCTGAGACCCCAGAGCCGGGACCCAATACCGGTAAGTCTTTTATCTTACTTTCACCCCTGACAAACAAACAAATAAAAAATCTACTGGACAGCAAAACAGTTGGGCAAATTTAATTTGTATTTGTTGCAAACTGTTTGGTCTCATAACCATCTTTCAACCAACTGGATTATATTTAGCAATCTGAGGAGTATCAAATATGTTAGAAAATTATTGATCTTGTCTTTTTGTTTTGTGGAGTTTTTTCAAAGATATTTCACAGAAGAAACAAGTAAAACATTCAATAAAGGATTCTAAAAGCATTGAATCATAGAATCATAGGAACCTCAGGAGATCATCTAGTCCAACCCCCTGCTCAAAGCAGGACCAATCACCAACTAAATCATCCCAGCCAGGGCTTTGTCAAGCCTGACCTTAAAAATATCTAAGGAAGGAGATTCCACCACCTCCCTGGGTAACACATTCCAGTGTTTCACCACCCTCCCAGTGAAAAAGTTTTTCCTAATATCCAACCTAAACCTCCCCCATTGCAACTTGAGACCATTACTCCTTGTTCTGTCATCAGCTACCACTGAAAACAGTCTAGATCCATCCTCTTTGGAACCCCCTTTCAGGTAGTTGAAAGCAGCTATCAAATCCCCCCCGCATTCTTTTCTTCCGCAGACTAAACAATCCCAGTTCCCTCAGCCTCTCCTCATAAGTCATGTGTTCCAGTCCCCAATCATTTTTGTTGCCCTCCGCTGGACTCTTTCCAATTTTTCCACATCCTTCTTGTAGTGTGGGGCCCAAAACTGGACACAGTACTCCAGATGAGGCCTCACCAATGTCGAATAGAGGGGAACGATCACGTCCCTCGATCTGCTGGCAATGTCCCTACTTATACAACCCAAAATACCATTGGCCTTCTTGGCAACAAGGGCACACTGTTGACTCATATCCAACTTCTCGTCCACTGTAACCCCTAGGTCCTTTTCTGCAGAACTGCTGCCTAGCCATTCAGTCCCTAGTCTGTAGCGGTGCATGGGATTCTTCCGTCCTAAGTGCAGGACTCTGCACTTGTCCTTGTTGAACCTCATCAGATTTCTTTTGGCCCAATCCTCTAATTTGTCTAGGGCCCTCTGTATCCTATCCCTACCCTCCAGCGTATCTACCTCTCCTCTCAGTTTAATGTCATCTGCCACCAGCGTATCTACCTCTCCTCTCAGTTTAGTGTCATTGAAAGCAATGCCAACCCTCTGTGAACTAAGAAACCCTTTCAAATGTCACTCCAACACTCAGTAAGGCCTGAGTTTAGATATATCAGCTATGAGGCATATTGAAACAAAAACCTCCAAAGCCATACACGGTTTCTGTTAGCTCATCCAAATAAATATTATAGCAGCACTGCACTTGTTGTGCATTTTGTTTCTGAAACACTAATTTGGAAAGGTGATTAGAAGAAACTCGTTAACAGGCTAAAATTATGTTTTGATTTAGTATACCAGACTTTCACATCTGAAACTAAAGTTCTCAAATCCTGTTTTAGGTCATGGGTGTAAACAAAGTTGTCTAATCCTAAACACTATCTAGGCATTTGATGACATGAATTAACTACGAATGAATTTATTAAAGTTGGACATCTCAAGAGTGGTCCAGGACTGGAACTCCCAGGGGTGTGGAAGTCAGGATTAAAATACCTCACGAGGACCATGTGGGTAAAACTGCATAGTGCCTACCTGCAGTAAGCATGGTCGTTCTAGCCAGTCCTATTACATCTTTTTCTTTAATAAGCATAAAACTCACACAAAAATATGTATCTAGTCTATCAATCTATTTATCCCTCCATCCATGCACACTTTTATAGAAGTGTGATACACCACCACAACTACAAGGTAGAATTTCTTCAAATTCATGGCTTCTTTACATATACATACAGTGTTAGAGATAGGCTGACCCAGTCCAGAAACCTGAGAGTTAGGGAGATTTCATTATTACTAGTGTGCATTTTGCTACACACTAATAATGGGCAAAGTAGTTCACACATGGGATTATGACACTGTGCCTCTCATACATTTAACCCAAGATTCTCTTGTGCATCTGCTACTTATTTAACTATGTTGTTACCATTAACTTTAGAGATGTTTATGCTGGTGAGTATCTTTTCCATTCAAGAAGAGAAAAATTAATGTAGCAGGAAATATTGGCACATTAGGTAGTGGAACAAGGCACTTAAGGCACATTTCATGAGTCAAGTGTTGAACATTGGGTAAGATATTAAAAAAAAAGAATGAGTTGGTAAATCTGTCTTTTTCAGACAGTATATGTCAATAGGTAATTTTTATATGTATTAAATTAAGGTACAATAGCCCGGTACTGTATTGGAGTATCTAGGTGAATTTATTTGTTCAATACCAGTGCAATTATTCTATGCTACATTATCATAGGTTAAAACACACTGATGAAAGGAGTCTCATAAAACATTTACATATTACACATATAGACAGTATAAGAAACCCTGATTCACGTTATGTATTTATATTATTTGTGACAGTAAAATATCATGTATATTTGGTCTAATCCTGAGTAGGAATTAGGGTCTCTCAAGTAGAAAGTCCTTTATCTTTCAAGTGAACAGTTCAAAATTACAACTAAATATGGTGTCTCATTGCCAAGAATCACATAAACTGTTTATATCATCCTGTTTTCATTTTTAAATACCATTTTGTAGCTAATTTAATAAAATATTTGAAATTTAGGGTGCAAAACTCAATGTTGCTTAGTCTAGGATGAGGAGGCAGATAAAGGTCATTTCATCAGAGGTGAAAGACAGAAAAAAATTGCAGAAAAAGTATGTGGAAAATCTTTTTTCTGCCGTTTCAATTTCAATCTGACAGGGACTTGGCAGCTAACAGCAAAATCTGGGAAAGCCATGAACAAGGTTCACAAAGCTGCTTTTTAAACGATAGCAAGTAGAAAAAAAGAAATGTGGAAAATAGACTTTGTGGGGTGTTTTTTTTTTTTTTAACTGGACTATTGCAAACATGGCAGATGAGGGAGGGTTGAGGATTGAATTAAGAGGGTCCAGCAATCACTATTGGTCAATACTTAAAATAATATCCTCTGTTAAAGTAAAAAAAAATACTAAAGATATGTGAAGAAATAAAATGTTTACTTGTACAGCCTAGAGAACTCATGTGTGTGAGTGAGAGAAAGCACACCCAGAGAAGATCCTTGCAAATTGCAGCTGACAGAAGGAACTATTATGAATCAGCATATTCTGCAATTTAGAAAGTAAGTTAACAAAAATGAAAAAGAAAGGCAGTGGATCACAAACTGTACTTTATTTGACAAATTTGTTTTCATTTAATAATGCTTCAGAAAGTGTAGCAAATGTACAGTAGTGTATTTTGTACAAATAATTACGTATTAGTAATATGCAACCTCACAACAACACCTTTCTTGGTGTGAAGTGGGGAGTGTCTGCAGACCTACCTAGTCTTCAGCTATTTCATGGACACTCAAGCATTTCATTATTTTGTCTCCAGCATAAAGCTATTCATCTCAAGCATTCGAGCACCTCTGACCCCCTTAAGTCAGCCATCTTCATGAGGGGTACTGATCTTTCCCCAGAGCCGCCATCTCTGTCAGGTGCTCTTGTTACTCCTCAGTGAGTGGGAGAGCTAGCTGCATAGTCAGGGTTAGGCAATGGGATAGCTACTGCAGCTCTTTACTCTCAGCGCAGTTCTTCAAGCTCTGTGGTCCTGCCCAAGGCAGTTTCTTTACCTCGTAGGGTGAATGTGTGAACAACTGGTGTGGGTTAGATTGCAGGGTGGATAAGAGTGGTGATGGAGAGGAGCAGTGAGTGGCTCAGATGGGTACCTGACTGTAGTCATATTGGACGCTGCTCCTTAGTTGTATGCCAAATGTGTTCACTAGCTTAGTTATTCATGAACTGTAGAGGAAGGCAATGGTTTCCAGTGCAGCCATCAGTTGTGATGATATCCTCAACCATGCACTTTTTAATATCACGCATATTAAAAGATTCAGAATCTGGTAAAATCAGCAGTCTGAATAAAATGAAGCTCCAGAATGACTAGGTGAAAGAGTGGGCTTTCATAAACCAGTCACAGGAAAGGAAACATGCTTCATGTATAGTGTGTGCCACAAAAATATAAGCTGTTCTCATCAAGGAAACAAATATGTCTGGGAACATATAGCAGCTGCATCCCACAAACAAACTAGGGACCTGAATAAACAACTTATATTCAGCTTCTGTATGCCTCACAATAATCAGGTGACATGCACTGAAGTGAGGGCAACCAATTTATTGGCATAGCATAATGTATTTAACAGATTAATTGATCACCTACAACCAATGCTAAGAAAAAATTGTTTTGACACTGTGATTTGTCAAGAGCTATGCTTGTGCTCGGACAAATTCTTCATAAATTTTGAATGAGCATTTACTCCTTACTTTCTGGGCAACCTAACACCAAGAGTGAAGAATGAATTATTTTTCAGTAACTACATATCATTTGAATGATTTTAACTCTGAAAAGGAAAACATTATCTATATCAGTATATGAATCACAACGATACAGTCACGGAATTTTTGTCTAAATTACCTAAAAAGTAGCATTGAAAAAATTTCTGGAACTGATGAAATACTGGAGTTTAACCCCATACCATGGGAGAATACTGTTGGGCTTTCTACAGATAATTCTGTCAGTGTGAGTCATTTCAGTTCAGCTGAAAGCAAGGTGCTAAAAAAGAAAGCAGCATGTTTTTTATGGAACGTCTGTGCCATATCCTCCACAATACCGCAAAGCTACCTGCAGCATCACTGCATTTGATGTGGAAGACCGCAATATAGACCTATATTACCAGTCTCACAAGAGAACAGAGAGGAAAGCAATTCTGCAAAAATTGTGTTTTGTGATGCACAATACTAAAACATTGAAAAATATCAATAGATCTTGAATTAGCCTTTTAGATGGCTCTTTTTCAGTAAACTCGTCTCAAGAACTACTTCCTTTTGGGCAAAGACAAGACCATCTAAAATACCCCAAGTGCTTATTACAAAACCTTAGAGCTGAGATTCATCTGTGTCAATTTCTTCATTTAGAAGGAAAATGCTCTTCCTACAGGCAATAGTTCCATTACTTGCAGTCTATAACATTTTTTTCCAGAGTAGAGTGTCTACACAATGATCCTTGCCTTTGGTCTGCCTTTCTTCTCATGAATACTGCTACTACTGAAAGAAGCTGAGGTGTTTGAATTGGAGCTCCCGCAATATAAAAGAGGAGCCACTGGCAGGGTGTTCCCTGTGAGAGACCCTCAATTTTGGAGCTTACAGAAGTTGATATATGGGCATTCCTTTCTTTATAGTCCTAGATTTTATGCCCAGAAAGTACCATTAGATCATCTAGCCTGAACTCCTGTATAACACAAGTCATATGCAGTGTTGTTTGTAGCCAAGTCAGTCCCAGGATATTAGAGAGATGAGGTGGTTTTATCGGACCAACTTGTGCTGATGAGACTGACAAGCTTTCGAGCTCTTCTTCAGGTCAGGTGCAAGCTCGAAAGCTTGTCTCTCACCCCAACAGAAGCCATAATATTTTACCAAATTACCTCTATGCTGATCCCAATAACTTCTGTTTGGACAAAAAAAAATTCTGAAAAAGTATCCAGCTATGATCTGAGGATGTAAAGAGATGGAGAATCTACTATTTTCCTTAGTAGTTGGTTCCAATGGTTAATGTCCACTATTAAAAATGTGTCTTATTTCTAATTTGAATTTGTTTGGTTTCAGCTTCCAGCTCTTGGTTCTTGCAATGCTTTTCTCTGCTATATTAAAGAGTTCTTTGGTACTTGTTATTTTTTCCCCATGAAGATACTTTACACTATAATCAAGACACTTCTCAAGCTTTTCTTTTTTAAAAAAATAAGATAACCAGATTGAGTTCTTGAAGTCTCTCACTGTAAGGCATTTTCCCCAGCACATGAATAATTTTGGTGGATTTTTTTCTGTACCTGCTCCAATTTTTCGACAAACTTTTTGAAAGGTAGACAGTGGAACTGGATGCATTATTCTAGAATCAGTCTCACTAATGTCTTATACAGAGGTAAAACCGCCTCCCTGCTGCTAATCATGATGCTCCTGTTTTTTCCAGATTATTGATAAGAATATTGACTAGCATTGAGTCTAGCACCAATCCCTAGGGAACTCCCACTAAAACCACCTCCATGTTTTTTGTTGTAATTTTTACTTCATGGGACAGGTGTCCAGAACACTGGATGGGCACCTGTAGTTGTAATTTATAAATCTGAAGAAATCAGTACATTTAATTAAATTAATAAATTAGTGAAAGGATAACATTTTCAAAATAGATGCATTCTAAATCAAGAATCTGAACTTTGTGCAGAGAGAAGCAGCTCATGATGATAATTTATTAATTGAGATTATAACCAAACAGAAAAATGAAGAAAATTCTGGTTTGTCTACATGGTGGAGTAATGCACTCTATGGGGATGTGATTTAAGTGCACTAACATATTGCACATTAATTGGTCCACATAGACCCTGCTGGTGCAATTTAAAGGTTTCCTAGTGCACTTTAATGTAGTACTGTTTCAAATAGTACTATGTTATAGAGCACCAGTAGGGTCTACACAGATCAATTATTGTGTAACACATTAGTGCGTTTTAGAAATTACACCCCCACGGGGTGTAGACAAGCCCAGAGAAACACCAAGGATAAATTTAGCACTTTACTTCAACTGTAGCTCTTTTGGGGCAGAGACCATCTTTTCACTTATGCACATACACTATCTGGCACACTGGGGTTCTGATTCCTGGTCAGGACCTTCTGGTGTAATTGCAGTATAATAAAAATAATAATATATATAGTTACTTAAACCACTTTTAGCTGATTAGCAAAATATACTATTTACATCATGGATTTTTTTAATTGACCTTGAAATATTGTTTTTTAAACACGACACATCCATATATTTAAAGGAAACTTGTGCTGTTCTGATACTTTTTTCATTTATAATTCACATCACTGTTAAAAAAAGGAAAGACGGGAACAGTGAAAAGGTGGCTCCAATTTGCTTTGGGGTGGAGGTGTTGTAGCTATTGGCGTTGTACTGTATCTCTCTCAAGCTGCACGAGTACTAGATATCTCCCTGTGGAAAGTAGCAATTACCTTCAATCTCCCTGATCTGAAGTAATCCCTGTTACATGTGCAGCTCATTGTGAGTGATGAGGGCCTTCTGTTTGCTGAGTCTAAAACCAAATGATCTTTCACAAGCAAAATTTAAACTTGAAATAGGATTCTCTGGCTCTTGATTCCTACTCTATTTTTTCCGTGTACTTTATAAATTCCCAAATAAGGTTCAGGCTGGCTACAGATGGTGCTGGTGTGTAATGAGAAGGGTTCAGAAGCAGCTCCAGTCCCCATGGGAGGGTTCTGTAATAGAACTAACTATGTATTGTCCACCTTATATACTAGATTTGATTTTGGACTATTTGCCCAACTGTGTTTGTTTATTGCTTAGCACTGGAGGGCTTCCATTAGCTATAGGTTGATTGAACATAGACTATGGAGTTAGGAGGAAACGAACATTTTTTCCCCCGAATGCTGATGTAATCCCTTTACTTTAGCTGACAGCAAAGCCCTGTTCTCCAATAGAAACTTTTAGAAACAAGCTGGTATTTGCATGCATTAGTGAAAGAGACAATTTTGTGATGGTTTGGAACAAACACCTTCTGGTATATCAAGAGCAAAACATTTTCAAAGTTCATATAAAAAATGCATGCTAAAAGCATTTGGAGGATGAAAATTATCTTCTTTCAATAAACGAGAGATTAATATTTAAGACCTCAGACATTTTATTCACAGAGCATAGCAAAATATCCTAATTCTAAAACAAAAGCCTCAGCTTGACAAATTAGTCACCAACATTCAGATGTAAATTGAAATTTTTAGATTCTTAACTAATGGAATCATTTGTCATTTACTGAAACAGTTCATTATGAGACTAAATTAGGAATAAATAAATTGCCATCTTAATAATTATGATGAAATTATTAGTAATTACATTTAAATTCATACTTCCAAGAAAAGTTTTTCTTCTCTTGACCTGAAAGATATTGCTGAAAACAGCTATAGTATCGATAGTGTTTGTTGATATTATGCCATATATAGGCTTCTCTTTAATTAAGAAATGATATGTGATGTGTATCACAAGAGGAAATGGAGTTAATTAACACTAGGAAAAATATGTTGTTCATGACTGTCAAACATAAATTCAATTCAGCTATGAAATTTCAAGCTTAGAAAGATAAAAAATTGAGATCACAGTGCCAGCTTTAACTGGAAAAAGAAAATTGGAAATCAGGGTCTATAACATACTGCTTCTAAATAAATGAAAAGAAAATGACATTTTTCTGGGTAAATATTTACCTGCTTAGCATACTACAAAAGCTACTGTTTTAGAAGTGGGGCATGGCAGTAACTATCCAACTTGCTTTTATTAGGTTTAATTGGACGTATGATGTTTATCCTTTTAAACCTTTGGTTTTGTGGTAAAATAAAGATTATCCAGGCATAAAATCCTTGAAGTAGTAGAATTCTGAAATTCTGTTTGCTTACATATATTTGTGTATGTGTGTGTGTGTGTGTGTGTGTGTGTGTGTGTGTGTATCTAAATGCATGCGTGCGCGCACACACACACACAGAGCATGATTATGGTATTTAAAGAACACCATGACCATATTCATGGTCCCAACTGGGGGCGGTGGGGAAGGATAGTGGTACTCTTCCAAGAGCCACCCACATGAGGAGCCATTCACAGTAAATAATATAGATATTCAAAATATAATCAAGCATGCTCTCTGGGCTCCTTAGGCTTGGCTTCCCCTTGGTGAGGCTTGTATGACCAACTGGGCTTCTTGAACTCACCTCTGCCTGGAGGGAGACAGTTAGATGCCACCCTGGGCTCTACTAGGCTCTCTGAGCTTGGCTTTTTCTTTATGTATTGGGGTAGGGGGAAGTGGCAGTACTTTTCTGTGTCCACTTGCTTATGGTGCCAAAAAGATTGTCATTAGATTGTGCATCTCTTCATAACAGGAAATGTTCCCTTTCTTTGTTTACTTGCTTTGGCAAGCAGTGAAATTGGTAACAATGCTGTCATTTAAAGTATTATTGTTGGACATGTGACTTAGCACCCAATGGAAGGAATGGGTGGGCTCACACCTCAGAGTTATTGTCTCAGGTTGTGCAAATGCATGCAGATATCACTGCATCAGCTACTCTTGGCATATGGTTTTTTCAAACCCATCTCAACAACCACAACACCTAGAAACCTACTTTTTTGTTGTTGTTTTTGCTTTGACTGAAACTTTAGACTCTGGAGAACAAGATGGCAGCATGAAAGAGGCATCAGTAAACTACACCTGTGTTCCCTGTAAGCTGCGCAGTGGGGCAGTCACCCAGCAGTGACTGAAGTGCTGCGCAGTTGATTAGCAGAGCTGCTCAGATCCAGCCAGCAGCGTGTATTCAGGTGCCCCTCCCGCACCACTGCTTTGCAGCCAAGTTGCTCCTGCCCTCTGCCTTGGAGCCCCTGCTGCTCCTGGGACCCTCCCACTGGCAGGAGGAGAGGTGACGTGGAATGCTGATGTCAGGGTGTCCCCCTCCCCACGCCCCTGTACCCCAGCAGGGGAGACAAGACAGCCTTGCTCAGGACTCCAAGCAGGAGAGGATCTGAGGTCTGAATGCTGTTCCAGGTGGAGAGTGCCTTTACCTTAAAGAGACAGCGCATGGTCTCTCAGAGACTTCTGCAGCACTGCTTTATGCATTTCATAATTTTTAGTTCCCTCGCATATTTACATTTAATTCTTTGAGTAGTGAGTTCTAAAATGCCTAACCTGTCCTGGCTGGAATAATTATCCCTATGGTAACCTTTTACAAATATATAATATATCTAGGTTTTTTGTTTCTCGTGGTGGCGCACATCCACACATACCTCGGTGCACATAACAAAATTTAGTTGGCACATGGATGAAAAAAATTAGAGGGAACATTGCACTATACCACTGCCGATGGTCTCGGACCGAGACCGTAGTCTAGGTATTATATTGACTCTTCATCTTGAAAGTATTTGTACATTGTGCAGATTTTTAAAGTATTTTCAAACATTAAAGTTGACATCAACAAAAAAATCTCCATTTGTGTTAAAATCATCTTTAATATGATTTTGCAAAGATCTGGCAGTAAGCTATGCACAAGGGTAGGGCTTTTTTTCTTTCAAAATTATGTTTCAGTTATGAAAAAATAAAAGATTGTTAACAAAAGGGAGAGGTAGCCAGTAATAAAGATGTAGCCTCCCTTTCAAAATAAAACCTGATTATAGTTTACAATGGATTTTAAAGAGACTCATTGATTTTAAATATTTTTTGGTTTTCCCTTCACTCTGAAATAGTTATCTATTCTTTTATTTTTTTCCATGACTGCACCACATACTGTATAGTTCCCAGGAATTTTAATTCCTTTTAGTTTTTTGCCAGCTGTGTGATATCTTTGGAGAATTCATTTACAACTTGAAAATCATAAGGCTAGTCCCAGAAAAAAGGGGATATAGAACCATGATTGCCATCATACACAGTGCGAGGACAGTAAGATGTTAATGCATGCTGCTTAATAAGTGTTTGCCTGGTAGATGATTTAGCACTGTCTAAAATGTTTAATTTTTCTTTGTGTTTAGATGGCACTCTTTCACCTGAGGATAACAAACATGTAACAAACCTCACAACACCCCTGTCAGATAGTTTCCCTGTCTGTAAAATGGGAACAGCTGAGGCACACAGCAGTTAAATGGCTTGCCCAAGGGTGCACACCACGTTAGTGGCAGGGTTAGAAGCAGAACTCAGAGCTGCTGATTTATAGCCCTATGATTTGACCACTAGACAATGTTGTCTCCCTAGTTATATTAGGGAAAAAATAGAACTAACACATTTGAGACATAGAAAATACTTTGTCAATCATAAATACAGTGTTTTGCAGATTATGTTATCAAATGCAGAAATGGCACTTTGACACCCCATTTTGAAATCATAATCATATGAGTAAAATTATGAGTTGAGTTGTGCTTTGTGAAGGACATTTACCAATGGGGTTTTAACAACGTGTGCATTTAAATGTGCCTGGTGTTTTCAGTATAACCAGCTGTTGGACATCAGATTGCTTTTGCATGCATTGAATGAAGAATTTCCATTTTAAGGCTTACTTTTAGGTTTTGTTGATATGACTCGGGGGGGGGGGTACTTTGGGGACCTCATGCAGTAAGTTACAATGATGGAGCATGACAGTCAGAATAGCACATGCTATTAGCTAGAGCACAACTCTATTACAGTACTATGTTTGGTGACACAGAATCAAGAGACTCAAGGATACAAGGTCAAAGGTAGCAAAACATTACATTAATCTGTTCTCTTTGTGGACACCAGTGCGTCAATCTCCAAGTATAATATAGTGTTGACTGTTTAATTATGAGAAGCAAAGTGCTAAGTACTGTAATTAAAAAAACTTTTTCTCTAAAAATGGATTGGGAGACATCAGTTCATTTAGCTTGGCATAAACAGGAGTTATTTCCCTCTTTTTATTAACACAATAGTTATTATTGGTTTTGTAGAGCAGTAGTCAACTGGAATTACTCATAATAATGCAAATGTACTTGAAGGCATCTTGCTTATTTGTTCCTCTTCTTCTGATTATCCACATGAAAGTAGTGCAGGGAAATCAATCTAAACTCAACAAAATTAATAAACCAAAAACAAGTACATAGTTTATATGTTTGGTGAATATGAATTACTTATAATAAACTGAAATGCATGATTTCTTAGCGAGGGAATTTACATTTGTAACTATTCACTGATGTTTCACAAATATTATTTTGTTCACTTTACCATCATTTCTGAATACATAATCAGGCGTGCATCCGATGAAGTGAGCTGTAGCTCACGAAAGCTTATGCTCAAATAAATTTGTTAGTCTCTAAGGTGCCACAAGTATTCCTGTTCTTTTTATAATCAGATACTGGGACACAAATTACTGCTCTACAAAATTTTCAGTATATTTACAAGACTCTAGAATAGCTCCACTGATCTAAGTTGAGATCACCCAAGTTATTCTGAATTTGCAATGGTGTAACAGATCAAATAACAGAACTAAGTCCTCTGTACAGGATTATCTCACATAAGGATATGACCCCAACAGAGTTTAGTCCTTAAGATTTCGAACAAAAGAAGCAAATCAGTGCTGGTGCACTATTCATAGCTATTTTCAGGCCTGTTTGCAAAGGGAACAAACCCACCAACTTTGCATTCAGTCGGCTATTTTTACAAGATATGCTGACTCCAGATAGGATCAGTACCCCTTACAACACCAAACATATGCCCCGCTTTTCATTCTAATCTTAATATATATGTATAAATGACTGAAAACTTCAAGATTCCCCCCTTTTTTTATGGGCCAGAGTGCAAGGCAAGGAGCCTCTTCTTCCCCATCAAATACACTACACAGGAGAGGAACATAAGGACTCCATAATCCTGAGAGCACTAGCCTCTGCAAAGGTCCTGGAGTGTTGGTGAATGGGA